>NC_080728.1:21987500-22025000 GCF_019097595.1 Hemibagrus wyckioides
GGGACATTTTTCATTATTGTTAACTAAACAGGAGACGCTGCAGTAGACTGGAAATAAGAGAAGAATGAAATGGACAGAGTGAAGAGGACAGAGGACGAGAGAACAGCAAGAACTGGACACAAGGGCATGAGGAAATGAGAGAACTAGATTAATAGGGAACACTAGAAACCGCCAACAGAACAGTGGAGAAAAAAAGAGCAATAGGGACAGTGGAACTCAGAGAACCTATAAAGGAAGAAGAAGTCCATAAAGGAAGTGGGAACGAGGGAACGAGCAGGTTAGGGTGCATGGAGAAAAGTAAAATAATGAAAGTAATTCACATAGAAAGAAGGGAACTAGAAAACAAGGAAATAAAGGAAGTAGAAACTGGGAAGCAGGAAACTAGGGAATGTTCGTAACCAGGTAAGAGTGCAAACAATAAGAAAGAAAAGACTTTGGGATATGGGAAATGTATATTAATGAACATCTTGTTTATTTATGAGTGAAAATAAGTCAGATTATATTATCTCATTATCAGTGACTCGTTTCCAATCGTTAACGGTTTCCAGAGTTAACGGTCTGGACAAAAGTCTGCAGCATTCCCAGGAAAATTTTAGGAAAGACTCGACCGGATTAAAACCATTAGCTGAAGATATTCTGACTGAGACTGCATGGATCTTACAGTCTGGAGCTCTGAGGAACAGACGATGAAGTGCTGGTGCTGAGGAGAGCGCAGGAGAACGTTCCCGTTTAGACTCGCCTTCATTCCCAGTGTTTTTCCGCTTTAAAGGCCTCTATATTTTCATCCAGACAGCGAATCGATAGCTCATTGGAGCGCTAGCCGGAGGCGCTCACTCTTTAACCGTTAATGTTTTGTTTTTTCAGTGCTGGAGAGCTTTACTCTCTAAACAGGAAACTCAGAGTGACAGGAGACCTTTCTGTCCCTCTGTGAGCCCTGGACTTTACAGCGGGCAGGAAGTAGCCCTTGTTTTATGGAGGCTAATATCAAACAGGGAACAGAAGGTTACAGCATGCTAACAGATCACATCCGGTTAACTTCAGCATCCTGGGATTAAAAAAAAGAATACTTAAATACTTTTAATCATCTCACACAGCACCTCCATGTGGAGAGATAAAGAACTGCAACAACATAACATGAAGTGTGTGTGTGTGTGTGTGCGTGTGTGTGTGTGTGTGTGTGTGTGTGTGTGTGCGTGTGTGTGTGCTTTAACATGATCAACAGCTGATTAATTTCCTATAACTGCACACCTCTAATGGCTTTATTCCCCTCATAACACAACAATTTGCCAACAATTATATTAAATAACGGAAAAAATAACAAGCTACTTCCTGTTCTTAGCTCATTAAACCTATTTTAAAAATACTTTAAATGTTTTTTATGAATTTATTACAGGGTTTTTGTTGTTAAACCTTAATATTCTTTATTTTTATTGTTGGTCTTTTTTTGTTGGTAAATTAAAATTGATAAAAGGTCAATATTTTTTTGTTGTATTTCAATTGTTTTTTATTGTTTGTCTTTGAGGCGTCACTGCGATACAGCAGCTACTGAAATGTTCAGATTTTATACTTAAACTCTTTGTTTCATCCATTTATAAACACACTGTTGAGGAAAATGTTCTTATCTTTGCCTTTTTTCACTGTTATGTACATTTAATTGCCTCATAGCTACGTATTAGCTAAGTAAATATACAGGTTTTTTTAGTTAGTTTCCTTCTTTCCAATTTGAGGAAAATGTTCATCTATTTTTGTTACATAAGTGTATTGTTTCCACTCTGCATTCCATGTAGATTTTTTTGTATAGGTAAATGTTATGAAAATTGGTTCAGTGTTCAAACACGTCATGGTTTCAGCTTTAATTTGAGCGACACAGTGGAACAGCGAGATATCACACCAACACGGAGGAGACGAACTGAAGGACGCTGGAAATGAATAGTTTCTGCTTCTGTAGTGTCTGTACTGGAGTGATGAGAGAAAGAGAGAGAGAGAGAGAGAGAGAGAGAGGGAGGAAAGCTCTCACAGGCGTGATGGATGTCCGTGATGGAAAAGACGAGAGGAAAGAAAAAAAGAGCTCAAGGTTGAAACAATGACCAATGAGGCGACGGTGGAGGAGAGGAGGGATGATTGATTCGGGTGAAAGAAGAGAGACCTCCAGCTACTATCAGTCCTAACTGAGACTTCAGTATTCTACTCGTTTATTCACACAGAGGAAGAGAAAGAACTCCAGCCGTCTGCTGCACCAGAGACGGAAAGAGAATCAGCAATAAAACAGACTGGAATAGAAAAAGCTCTCCAGTCACTCATCACCCTGCAGCACCCGGGTCAGAGATCAGCACTGTCCACTCCTCCTCCATTCATCCAGTTCTCATGCTGCTGAAGTGTTACACCAGTGGAGGAGGAAGAGGAGAAGGAAGAGGAACTGTAGGAGAAGAAGGAATAGGAGGAGGTGGAAGAGGAGGAGGAAGAGATGGAAGAAGAGGAGTAAGACAAGGACAAGGAGGAGAAAGAGGAGGAAGGGGAGGAGGAGGAAGAATAGGAAAAGGAGAAAGAGGAGGAGGATGAGGAGGAAGGGAATGAGGAGGAAGAATAGGAGGAGGAGAAAGAGGAGGAAGGGGAGGAGGAGGAAGAATAGGAAAAGGAGAAAGAGGAGGAGGATGAGGAGGAAGGGAATGAGGAGGAAGAATAGGAGGAGGAGAAAGAGGAGGAAGGGGAGGAGGAGGAAGAATAGGAGAAGGAGAAAGAGGAGGAGGATGAGGAGGAAGGGAATGAGGAGGAAGAATAGGAGGAGGAGAAAGAGGAGGAAGGGGAGGAGGAGGAAGAATAGGAGAAGGAGAAAGAGGAGGAGGATGAGGAGGAAGGGAATGAGGAGGAAGAATAGGAGGAGGAGAAAGAGGAGGAAGGGGAGGAGGAGGAAGAATAGGAGAAGGAGAAAGAGGAGGAGGATGAGGAGGAAGGGAATGAGGAGGAAGAATAGGAGGAGGAGAAAGAGGAGGAAGGGAACAAGGAGGAAGAATAGGAAGAGGAGAAAGAGGAGTATGAGGAGGAAGAGGATTTCTGATTCAACAAACACGTCAACACCACCTCCCCGTGTCTGTGTGTGATAGTGACATAAACATGTTATAATCACATCCCTGAGACTCCATAAGACCAGAAACAAACAAAACCTTCTCCAGAGCTCCAACATCACACATCTTCTCCTTCTGGGATGAGATTGTGTTCGTTTGTGTTTTCATTTCTTCCACAAATTGTGTTGCAGTGTTGATTCTCCTCAGACCTGAGCTAAAACATGTTCATGTCATGACGCTTGTCTTGTTTCCAGTGATCATGAGCACATGGCTACATGCTAGCTGGTTTTAGCTGGCTAAATCATACTTTTAATATAGTTAGTGTTTTTTTTGTTATGTTACCTAGTTAAACCATAGTTTCTTTAGCTTGTGATCTTTATTGTTGTGGAAATTAACAAACATCTGAGGAAAATGTTGATATACTGGACACATCTGGTTTATTCCCACTTTCACTGACTTCATGGCTACATGCTAGCTGGCTAAATCATGCTATCTATCTATATTCTGTAATTTACTGATTTAGTTTCAGGAAAAAGTAAATTCTTTTACATTATTTTATATAAAGGACCTCATAGCTAGATGCTAGCTAAATTAGATCATATGTCATATTTTTAGATTTAGATTTTGTTAGACTTTTTTGTAATTGTAAACAGATCTGAGGTAAATGTTGATGTTCTCAATGTGTTTGTCTTGTTTTTACAGTCACTGCATCTGCATGTTGTCTGTATTTAAGACTGAAAAGCTGCATAGCTAACTAGTTCAGATGTTGATTAGAGGTTTAGTTCTGTTTAGTTTAGTACCTTTACATCAGCATAAAAATGGGTAACAATTCAGAAGATTTCAGATTCCATCAAACTAGCATCATCTTTGATGGTTTATAATGATTTTTAAAACAGTCGAGTGCTAGCTAGCCAAACCATCGTTTTTGTAGCCTCATTAAGCAACTTAGCAATAATTTACTTTAAAACAAACTTGCAGACTATACTCTTGGTAGCTTGATCATTAGCATCAGTTATCTAGCTAGCTTAAAACCTGCTTTTATATTTTCCTAGATGCATAGCAACAGTGTTCTCATGGCTGTACCATAAACTGGAAGTCTCAGAGTTCCATCTGAACTGGAGAGAGTGTGTGTTTTACCCACAATGCACTCTGGCTTTGCAAACTTCTAGATCAGTGTGTAAAGAAATATCTGATCTCTGGAACACAGTTAGAGGTCGTATGGGTTTAGCGTATCCATGTCGCGATATTTGTAGAGTGCTAATCTCACATGCAAATTGCTAATTAGCTGCTAGTTTTCTTGGTTTTATTGTCTAGCGACTTGTTTGTCAGGCTGTAGCTTGTGTTGACCGTGTGGGAGACAGAATCTGACCAAAAGCTCCAATTAAATCTTACAGTGACAGGTACTCTCACTACTGCATTGTGTGCGCGTGTGTGTGTGTCTGTATGTGCGTGTGTGTGTGTGTGTGTGTATGTGCATGTGTGTGTGTGTGTGTGTGTGTGTATGTGTGTATGTGCATGTGTGTGTGTGTGTGTGTGTGTGTGCACGCATATTATTCAAACCCAATTATTAGCCACTGAGTGACAGGAAAGTAAAAATAAAAAGCCCATGAGCTTTGTAGCGCTGAACACGCTTTTCCACTTCACATGCTCTCTATTCCCTTGACCCCCTGTATCGCTCTTTCATGGTGCACAGATAAATTGATAGATAGATAGACAAATAAATAAAAGGACAGACAGATGAATGAATGGCTAAGTAGCTGGTGAAGCAATAGCGAGATAGATAGATAGAAGATGCATTCAGAATTTTAATTTAGAATCATTTTTTTATTTTCCAAATCACACAATCTGGATGAAAACATGCCATCTCTCTTTCTCTCTCTCTCTCTCTCTCTCTCTCTCTCTCTCTCTCTCTGTGTGTGTGTCCCTCTCTCTGACCCAGAAAAACAGTAAAGCCTCCACACAGAAAGGCAGATGAGGAGAGCAGACGCTGCAAAAATATAAATAACTCTGCACCAGTTACATGTGTAATGACGACTTAGAAAAACCTGAAGTTTACAGAGTGAAAAGACCGAGGGAAAAAATCCAGGAGCGTCTCAGACATGAGGCAAGATAAACACACACCTTCATCTAGTGTTTAATTCACCATACTGAGAGAGAGGTAGATGTAGAGATGGAGTGATGTAGAGATGGAGTGATGTAGGCATGGATGGATGGAGTGATGTAGATTTAGTGATGGAGTGATGGAGAAGATGGATATAGAGATGGAATGATGGAGTGATGTAGAGATGGAATGATGGAGTGATGTAGAGATGGAATGATGGAGTGATGTAGAGATGGAGTGATGTAGAGATGGAATGATGGAGTGATGTAGAGATGGAATGATGGAGTGATGTAGAGATGTAGAAGTGGAGTGATGGAGTGATGTAGAGGATGTAGAGATGTAGACGTGGAGTGATGCAGTGATGTAGATGATGTAGAGATGTAGAAGTGGAGTGATGGAGTGATGTAGATGATGTAGACGTGGAGTGATGGAGTGATGTAGAGATGTAGAAGTGGAGTGATGGAGTGATGTAGAGATGTAGACGTGGAGTGATGGAGTGATGTAGAGGATGTAGAGATGTAGACGTGGAGTGATGGAGTGATGTAGAGATGTAGACGTGGAGTGATGGAGTGATGTAGAGATGTAGACGTGGAGTGATGGAGTGATGTAGAGATGTAGAAGTGGAGTGATGGAGTGATGTAGAGATGTAGACATGGAGTGATGGAGTGATGTAGAGATGTAGACGTGGAGTGATGGAGTGATGTAGAGATGTAGACGTGGAGTGATGGAGTGATGTAGAGATGTAGACGTGGAGTGATGGAGTTATGTAGAGATGTAGAAGTGGAGTGATGGAGTGATGTAGAGATGTAGACGTGGAGTGATGGAGTGATGTAGAGATGTAGAAGTGGAGTGATGGAGTGATGGAGTGATGTAGACGTGGAGTGATGGAGTGATGTAGAGATGTAGAAGTGGAGTGATGGAGTGATGTAGAGATGTAGAAGTGGAGTGATGGAGTGATGTAGAGATGTAGAAGTGGAGTGATGGAGTGATGTAGAGATGTAGAAGTGGAGTGATGGAGTGATGGAGTGATGTAGAGATGTAGACGTGGAGTGATGGAGTGATGGAGTGATGTAGATGTGGAGTGATGGAGTGATGTAGAGATGTAGACGTGGAGTGATGGAGTGATGGAGTGATGTAGAGATGTAGACGTGGAGTGATGGAGTGATGTAGAGATGTAGACGTGGAGTGATGGAGTGATGTAGAGATGTAGACGTGGAGTGATGGAGTGATGGAGTGATGTAGAGATGTAGATGTGGAGTGATGGAGTGATGTAGAGATGTAGACGTGGAGTGATGGAGTGATGGAGTGATGTAGAGATGTAGACGTGGAGTGATGGAGTGATGTAGAGATGTAGAAGTGGAGTGATGGAGTGATGTAGAGATGTAGACGTGGAGTGATGGAGTGATGTAGAGATGTAGAAATGGAGTGATGGAGTGATGGAGTGATGTAGAGATGTAGAAGTGGAGTGATGGAGTGATGTAGAGATGTAGAAGTGGAGTGATGGAGTGATGGAGTGATGTAGAGATGTAGACGTGGAGTGATGGAGTGATGTAGAGATGTAGACGTGGAGTGATGGAGTGATGTAGAGATGTAGAAGTGGAGTGATGGAGTGATGGAGTGATGTAGAGATGTAGACGTGGAGTGATGGAGTGATGTAGAGATGTAGAAGTGGAGTGATGGAGTGATGGAGTGATGTAGAGATGTAGAAGTGGAGTGATGGAGTGATGGAGTGATGTAGAGATGTAGAAGTGGAGTGATGGAGTGATGGAGTGATGTAGAGATGTAGACGTGGAGTGATGGAGTGATGTAGAGATGTAGAAGTGGAGTGATGGAGTGATGTAGAGATGTAGAAGTGGAGTGATGGAGTGATGGAGTGATGTAGAGATGTAGACGTGGAGTGATGGAGTGATGTAGAGATGTAGAAGTGGAGTGATGGAGTGATGGAGTGATGTAGAGATGTAGACGTGGAGTGATGGAGTGATGTAGAGATGTAGACGTGGAGTGATGGAGTGATGTAGAGATGTAGACGTGGAGTGATGGAGTGATGTAGAGATGTAGACGTGGAGTGATGGAGTGATGTAGAGATGTAGAAGTGGAGTGATGGAGTGATGGAGTGATGTAGAGATGTAGACGTGGAGTGATGGAGTGATGTAGAGATGTAGAAGTGGAGTGAGGGAGTGATGTAGAGATGTAGAAGTGGAGTGATGGAGTGATGTAGATGATGTAGAGATGTAGAAGTGGAGTGATGGAGTGATGTAGAGATGTAGACGTGGAGTGATGGAGTGATGTAGAGATGTAGAAGTGGAGTGATGGAGTGATGTAGAGATGTAGACGTGGAGTGATGTAGAGATGTAGAAGTGGAGTGATGGAGTGATGTAGAGATGTAGACGTGGAGTGATGTAGAGATGTAGAAGTGGAGTGATGGAGTGATGGAGTGATGTAGAGATGTAGACGTGGAGTGATGTAGAGATGTAGAAGTGGAGTGATGGAGTGATGGAGTGATGTAGAGATGTAGAAGTGGAGTGATGGAGTGATGTAGAGATGTAGACGTGGAGTGATGGAGTGATGTAGAGATGTAGAAGTGGAGTGATGGAGTGATGTAGAGATGTAGACGTGGAGTGATGGAGTGATGTAGAGATGTAGAAGTGGAGTGATGGAGTGATGGAGTGATGTAGAGATGTAGACGTGGAGTGATGGAGTGATGTAAGATTAAAATGGACAGATGTTGATATGAGAGTGGACACAACTCAGCACTTATTTGCATATTTGCAGTTCCAGATGCACTAAATGAAGACAGAAATGCACTAATGTGAAATGTGCAGCTATTATTCCACTACACTGGATTTCAAAACAGTAAACAGAGAAGGAAAGAACAGTGTGATGTATTGTGGGTAATTGCTATGACGTGCTAGCTCGACCTGTCAGCCTTAATAAGTGTCTAACAGAGCCGAAGAACCCGTCAGGAAGCTCTGGATCTCTCCATCTTGCCCTCGTGCCATAATGTGAGCAAGAAAAGGTCAGCACTTCCTCCCTTCAGAGCTCCCTACAGTGGCCGTGTGTCCGTGTTCCTCTGCCAAACATCCCGCTAACCTTCAGTCTGTCTCATTACACACACACACACACACACACACACACACACACGATATCGAGTGCCCTCTTCACTGTCTGTACAGCTGAAGTTATTTATAACCCCGTCAGTCCAGTAATAAGCCTGACTGTGTTCTGGATTATATATAAGCATTACAGATCATATTCATCAGAGTCAGAACCTCAGACATGACTTGATCATCAAATCCATCAAACACTGACATTCACCTACAAACACTAAATCTATCGCCCCAGTCTGAGGTCCAGAGCGTTCTGGAGCAGGTTTTCATCAAGGATGTCTCTGTACATTGCTGCATTCATCTTTCCCTCCATCCTGACCACTCTCCCAGTTCCTGTTACTGAAAAACATCCCCACAGCATGATGCTGCCACCACCATGCTTCACTATAGGGATGGTACTGGCCATGTGATGAGCGGTGCCTTGTTTCCTCCAGACATGACGCTTGCCATTCAGGCCAAAGAGTTCAATCTTTACTTTATCAGACCAGAGAGTTTTGTTTCTAATGCCCTGAGAGTCCTTCAGGTGCCTTTTGGCAAAAGGTGGCCTTTTACTGAGGAGTTCTTCTGGAAGCTTCTCCTCTCTCCACAGAGAAACACTGGAGCTCTTTCAGAGTGACCTTTGGGTTCTTGGTCACCTTCCTGACTAAGGGCCTTCTCCCCAGATCACTCGGTTTCAAACTTGAATGGATGATGGAGGCCACTGTGCTCATTGGGACTGCAGAAAGTTTTCGGTACCCTTCCTCAGAGCTGTGCCTTCATACAATCCTGTCTCAAAAGTTTACACACAATTCCTTTGACCTCATGTCTTGGTTTGTGTTCTGACATGCACTGTTAACTGTTGGACCTTACACAGACACGTCTGGCTTTCCAAATCATGTCCAATCAACTGACTTGACCACAGGTGGACTCCAATTTTTAGAAATATGTCAAGGATGATCCGTGGAAACAGGAAGCACCTGAGCTCAATACTGAGTGTCATGGCAAAGGCTGTGAATACTTATGTATATATGATTTTTTCATTTTTTTTATTTTTAATAAATTTGCAAAGATTTCAAACAAACTTCTTTCCCCTTGTCATGATGGGAGATTGTTTGTAGAATTTTGAGGAAAATAATGAATTTAATCCATTTTGGAATAAGGCTGTAACACAACAATATGTGGAGAAAGTGAAGCACTGTGAATACTCTCCGGATGCACTGTTTATTTACCTAATAAAATAATTTACATGAATAAACATGTAACACACATGTAAACAGACTTTATACATTAGATCCCATTACCTTTATTCGGTTTTCATTTTTGAAATGGAAAAGTTTTTAGACGCAGTTGACATTTGAAAGTCTACTGAGCTTTAAAACAATAAATATTATGGATATATATTGGTATTTTTCAGCTTTTCTGTTCGTTTGAGGCTAAAATGAGTGGATGATGATAAATGAGCGGGCTGTGTGACTGTGATTACTGAGCAGAGAGAAGCATGGAGAAGGGTTTCAATTCAATTCTATATTCAGTTTGTCTAAAGTTATCTACAAAGCACATTTTTTTATACAGTATGCCAACAGATTTGTACAGAAAGATCTAAAATTGTTTTTTTATTTTTTAAAGATGGGAGTTAGTATTAATGCACTGCTAATCACCACTGTGTGTTTTTTTTTTTTACAAATAGAAGAAAGACATGGCAGAAGAAAAGAAATCCTCCAGTGTGTAGATTCATCAGTAGTGGAGTTTATGCTAATTGCGCTCGTTAGCTGAGGTTTTAGTTGGTTAGCTGGGTTGGTAATGCTAGCTATAGCACAAAATGCTCCTTCAGTCAGCATGTGTCAGATTTCATACTGAAATAAATACATTTCTATTTCAGAGGAGATTTCTGGTGTTTCCTGGTATTTTGGTTGAATATCTGTGTGTGTGTGTGTGTGTGTGTGTGTGTGTTGATGGTTTTTATTAGAGATAGTTGGTGTTTATTGACAGATTGGTGTTTTTGATGGAAAACATGCTGTTTAAGAGTCTAATGATGGTGTTTGTTGGTGTTAAGTGGGGAATGTCATGATGCTTGATTTAGAAAGCTGGTGCTGAATGTTAACTAGCCTTGAGTGTTAGGGTGTTTTGTGGAGCTTTATGGTGCAAAGCTGTTGTTCAAAAATAAACACAATGTCCACAGACCCAGGAGCAGCTGGTAGCTGATTGCTTTGTCAATAAGCATTAAAAGAAATCGTCAGTCACCTTTAAGGGTTTTATCACAAAAAATAAAGCTTTTATGTTAAGCCCAGCTCCTGCTAAAGTAAAGATTTCCTGCAGAGACAGGCTGTGAGTTTGTAGAGCTCCAGCAGGTGCTGAGTTCTGCTCTCTCTCTCTCTGTTTGGCCTCTCCGAGTCGTTGCATTGTGTTTCATCAGCTTTTCAGAAGTGCAGTGTTTGGAGAAATCATGTGTTCAGACGCAGGTGTGGAGGATTTTAGTATTTTTGCATTTTCATGGCTCGTTCCCACTTGTCCGTTTTCCGAGGCTGAATTGCGGCGCGTTCCTCGAGCCGAGCCGGCGGGGTGAAAGGGATCTGAGCGTCAGCGTGGCCTGACGGATTGTGATTACTCTGATGTTTGTCCTGCTGCTTCTGGGTAAATAGTGGCTCTTTTTAAAATAAGCAGACACTCGACAGGGCGAGCTGGAGGAGCTCTTCACTTCTGCCAGGAAAGCAGCACAGGTCTGCTGCTCTTTATTCAGCTTATTGTCTTCATTGTCTTTATTGTGTTTATTGTGTTTATTGTGGCTTTGGCTTTCACCTCAGTCTCTGTTTAACACTCTTCACTACACAATCAGGCTGCAGTCCACTGACCAAGTGCAGCTCTAAAGCTTTCACTGCAGGACCACTGCTACATTTCTGTTAAAATATCCAGTAAACCATCAAATGTGTAGACAGACAGAGAGACAGACAGACAGACAGACATATACACATATACACAGACAAACAGACTCACAGACAGATATACAGACATCTAGGGTTAGGGTTAGACAGACAGATGGACAGCCAGACACACAGACATATATACAGACAGACAGATACACAGATTTGCAGACATATACAAAGACATAATAGACAAAGACATAAGATAATTCATAGACACACAGATACAGATAAACAGACAGATCTACAGACAGACAGATAGACAGAAAGAAAGTCAGGCACACAGATACACAGACAGGCAGAAACACAAATGGACAGACAGATACACAGGCAGACAGCCAGAAAGATATACAGACAGACAGATAGACAGACATACACAGATATACTGACATATACATAAACAGACAGATAGATAAACAGATAAACTTACTCACAGACAGATACACAGATATACAGACATATATATAGACAGAGAGATAGATAGATAATCAGTTACACAGATAGACGGACAGATACACAGAGTTAACAGACAAACAGATAGACAGATAATTACACAGACAGGCAGATAGAGATCGACAGACAGATATACAGACAGACAGACAGACAGATAATTACATAGACAGACAGATACACAGATAGAAAGTTAGGCACACAGATACACAGACAGGCAGAAACACAGATGAACAGACAGACAGATACACAGATTGACAGATACACAGGCTGACAGATAGATACACAGGCAGACAGACAGATAGATGGATACACAGATTGACAGATACACAGGTAGACAGACAGTCAGACAGATATATAGGCAGACAGACAGACAGACACACAGGCAGACAGACAGATAGACAAAACCCATGTGATGAACCTGACAAATGTGTCCTTTTCATATATGTGTTCCTCTTTAGGTCAGACTGTAATGTAAATATTAACACTAGTGTCAGTCCAGAGTGTACAGGGAAAATTCCCTTTATGTGTGTGTGTGTGTGTGTGTGTGTATGTGTGTAGGTAAGTAGCACTAGTATCTGCGGTCAGTACACTGAATTTCATCAGGTTCTATTAGCCAAGGCAGATTGAGCGTCTGTGCTGGAAACATCACAGCGTATTAGCTCGTCTAATGCCTCTCTGTTTGCTATTTGTCTGCTGAACAAGACCACTTTTTAGCGCAAAGTGAGTATAATGGGCTTTGACAGAACACACACACACACACACACATATGCGAGATGAAATTATCTTTTATTTCCAATGCGCCTGAGCTACAATTACTGCAGCTGTAACTTCCGCTGAGGAAAATTCGAGAGAATTTCAGGCGTAGGACGTTATTATAGAAACATAATCTTACACCACAATGAAGACTGTTTGATAAAAATTATGCTACACACACACACACACACACACAATAACTGTACCTTTACACTAGAGGTTTATAGTGAGTGTATTCCGGATATCTATGCATCATATGAATTCTGTATATTTGTACTTCAGGTATAATTGAATTAATTTAATGATAAGTCATGTGACTTCCTCAGCACTGAGTCTCAGTTCTCTCTCTGGCTCTCTGACAGCAGTGTGATGTTCTGATGTTCATTTCATTTCTCCTGCAGGTTTTCAGTAGATCTACAGCCCACTTTACTCTAAACGAGCAGTTCACTAAAGTCGCTGATTGTACGAAGTCATTATGCATTATTAAGATTCATAAAGATGTATATGCGAGTGAAAGTGAATCGTGAAGACGGAAAGCCGCTTCACACACATCATGACTTCACACTCAAATCAATTTACTGCGACTCAGACACATGGAACCAGCTACAGAACTGAATTAACACCACTGCTGAACAAATCCATTCACAACCACGAGATCCAATCACCTGCTGCTGTGTGTGATGGTGAATGTTGGTGTGTGTGTGTGATGGTGAATGTTGGTGTGTGTGATGGTGAATGTTGGTGTGTGTGATGGTGAATGTTGGTGTGTGTGTGATGGTGAATGTTGGTGTGTGTGTGATGGTGAATGTTGGTGTGTGTGATGGTGAATGTTGGTGTGTGTGTGATGGTGAATGTTGGTGTGTGTGATGGTGAATGTTGGTGTGTGTGTGTGTGTGTGTGATGGTGAATGTTGGTGTGTGTGATGGTGAATGTTGGTGTGTGATGGTGAATGTTGGTGTGTGTGATGGTGAATGTTGGTGTGTGTGTGATGGTGAATGTTGGTGTGTGTGATGGTGAATGTTGGTGTGTGTGTGTCTGTGTGTGTGTGAGATGGTGAATGTTGGTGTGTGTGAGATGGTGAATGTTGGTGTGTGTGTGATGGTGAATGTTGGTGTGTGATGGTGAATGTTGGGGTGTGTGTGTGTGTGTGTGTGTGTGATGGTGAATGTTGGTGTGTGATGGTGAATGTTGGGGTGTGGGTGTGTGTGTGATGGTGAATGTTGGGGTGTGTGTGTGTGTGTGATGGTGAATGTTGGTGTCTGATGGTGAATGTTGGGGTGTGATGGTGAATGTTGGTATGTGTGTGATGGTGAATGTTGGGGTGTGATGGTGAATGTTGGTGTGTGTGTGTGTGTGTGATGGTGAATGTTGGGGTGTGATGGTGAATGTTGGTGTGTGTGTGTGATGGTGAATGTTGGTGTGTGTGTGATGGTGAATGTTGGTGTGTGTGATGGTGAATGTTGGTGTGTGTGTGTGTGATGGTGAATGTTGGTGTGTGTGTGATGGTGAATGTTGGTGTGTGTGATGGTGAATGTTGGTGTGTGATGGTGAATGTTGGTGTGTGTGATGGTGAATGTTGGTGTGTGTGTGATGGTGAATGTTGGTGTGTGTGATGGTGAATGTTGGTGTGTGTGTGATGGTGAATGTTGGTGTGTGTGATGGTGAATGTTGGTGTGTGATGGTGAATGTTGGTGTGTGTGTGTGATGGTGAATGTTGGTGTGTGTGTGTGTGTGTGTGTGTGATGGTGAATGTTGGTGTGTGTGTGATGGTGAATGTTGGTATGTGTGTGATGGTGAATGTTGGTGTCTGATGGTGAATGTTGGTATGTGTGTGATGGTGAATGTTGGTGTGTGATGGTGAATGTTGGTGTGTGTGTGTGTGTGTGATGGTGAATGTTGGTGTGTGTGTGATGGTGAATGTTGGTGTGTGTGATGGTGAATGTTGGTGTGTGTGTGTGTGATGGTGAATGTTGGTGTGTGTGTGATGGTGAATGTTGGTGTGTGTGATGGTGAATGTTGGTGTGTGATGGTGAATGTTGGTGTGTGATGGTGAATGTTGGTGTGTGATGGTGAATGTTGGTGTGTGTGATGGTGAATGTTGGTGTGTGTGTGTGATGGTGAATGTTAGTGTGTGTGATGGTGAATGTTGGTGTGTGTGATGGTGAATGTTGGTGTGTGTGTGTGTGTGTGTGTGTGTGTGTGTGAGATGGTGAATGTTGGTGTGTGTGTGATGGTGAATGTTGGTGTGTGATGGTGAATGTTGGGGTGTGTGTGTGTGTGTGTGTGTGATGGTGAATGTTGGTGTGTGGGTGTGTGTGTGATGGTGAATGTTGGTGTGTGTGTGTGTGATGGTGAATGTTGGTGTGTGTGTGATGGTCAATGTAGGTGTGTGTGTGATGGTGAATGTTGGTGTCTGATGGTGAATGTTGGTATGTGTGTGATGGTAAATGTTGGTGTGTGATGGTGAATGTTGGGGTGTGATGGTGAATGTTGGTGTGTGTGTGTGTGTGTGTGTGTGTGATGGTGAATGTTGGTGTTTGATGGTGAATGTTGGTGTGTGATGGTGAATGTTGGTGTGTGTGATGGTGAATGTTGGTGTGTGCGTGATGGTGAATGTTGGTGTGTGTGTGATGGTGAATGTTGGTGTGTGTGATGGTGAATGTTGGTCTGTGTGTGTTGGTGAATGTTGGTGTGTGTGTGTGTGTGTGTGTGATGGTGAATGGTGGTGTGTGTGTGTGTGATGGTGAATGTTGGTGTGTGTGATGGTGAATGTTGGTGTGTGATGGTGAATGTTGGTGTGTGTGTGATGGTGAATGTTGGTGTGTGATGGTGAATGTGTGTGTGTGTGTGATGGTGAATGTTGGTGTGTGTGATGGTGAATGTTGGTGTGTGTGTGTGTGATGGTGAATGTTGGTGTGTGATGGTGAATGTTGGTGTGTGTATGTGTGTGATGGTGAATGTTGGTGTGTGTGATGGTGAATGTTGGTGTGTGTGTGATGGTGAATGTTGGTGTTTGATGGTGAATGTTGGTGTGTGTGATGGTGAATGTTGGTGTGTGTGTGATGGTGAATGTTGGTATGTGTGTGATGGTGAATGTTGGTGTGTGTGTGATGGTGAATGTTGGTGTGTGTGTGATGGTGAATGTTGTTATGTGTGTGATGGTGAATGTTGGTGTGTGTGCGATGGTGAATGTTGGTGTTTGATGGTGAATGTTGCTGTGTGTGTGATGGTGAAGGTTGGTATGTGTGTGATGGTGAATGTTGGTGTGTGTGTGATGGTGAATGTCGGTGTGTGTGATGGTGAATGTTGGTGTGTGTGTGATGGTGAATGTTGGTGTGTGTGTGATGGTGAATGTTGGTGTTTGATGGTGAACGTTGGTATGTGTGTGATGGTGAATGTTGGTGTGTGTGATGGTGAATGTTGGTGTTTGATGGTGAATGTTGGTGTGTGTGATGGTGAATGTTGGTGTGTGTGATGGTGAATGTTGGTGTTTGATGGTGAATGTTGGTGTGTGTGTGTGATGGTGAATGTTGGTGTGTGTGTGTGTGTGAGATGGTGAATGTTGGTGTGTGTGTGATGGTGAATGTTGGGGTGTGTGTGTGTTTGTGTGTGTGTGATGGTGAATGTTGGTGTTTGATGGTGAATGTTGGTATGTGTGTGATGGTGAATGTTGGTGTGTGATGGTGAATGTTGGGGTGTGATGGTGAATGTTGGTGTGTGTGTGTGTGTGTGATGGTGAATGTTGGTGTTTGATGGTGAATGTTGGTGTGTGATGGTGAATGTTGGTGTGTGTGATGGTGAATGCTGGTGTGTGTGTGAGATGGTGAATGTTGGTGTGTGTGTGTGATGGTGAATGTTGGTGTTTGATGGTGAATGTTGGTGTTTGATGGTGAATGTTGGTGTGTGATGGTGAATGTTGGTGTGTGTGTGATGGTGAATATTGGTGTGTGTGATGGTGAATGTTGGTGTGTGATGGTGAATGTTGGTGTGTGTGTGTGATGGTGAATGTTGGTGTGTATGTGTGATGGTGAATGTTGGTGTGTGTGTGATGGTGAATGTTGGTGTTTGATGGTGAATGTTGGTGTCTGTGTGATGGTGAATGTTGGTGTGTGATGGTGAATGTTGGTGTGTGTGTGATGGTGAATGTTGGTGTTTGATGGTGAATGTTGGTGTGTGTGTGATGGTGAATGTTGGTGTTTGAAGGTGAATGTTGGTATGTGTGTGATGGTGAATGTTGTTGTGTGATGGTGAATGTTGGTGTGTGTGATGGTGAATGTTGGTGTGTGTGATGGTGAATGTTGGTGTGTGTGTGATGGTGAATGTTGGTGTTTGATGGTGAATGTTGGTGTGTGTGTGATGGTGAATGTTGGTGTGTGTGTGTGTGATGGTGAATGTTGGTGTGTGTGTGATGGTGAATGTTGGTGTTTGATGGTGAATGTTGGTGTGTGTGTGATGGTGAATGTTGGTGTTTGATGGTGAATGTTGGTGTCTGTGTGATGGTGAATGTTGGTGTTTGATGGTGAATGTTGGTGTGTGTGTGATGGTGAATGTTGGTGTGTGTGTGATGGTGAATTTTGGTGTGTGTGTGATGGTGAATGTTGGTGTTTGATGGTGAATGTTGGTGTCTGTGTGATGGTGAATGTTGGTGTTTGATGGTGAATGTTGGTGTGTGTGTGATGGTGAATGTTGGTGTGTGTGTGATGGTCAATGTTGGTATGTGTGTGATGGTGAATGTTGGTGTTTGAAGGTGAATGTTGGTGTGTGTGATGGTGAATGTTGGTATGTGTGTGATGGTGAATGTTGGTGTTTGATGGTGAATGTTGGTATGTGTGTGATGGTGAACGTTGGTGTGTGTGTGATGGTGAATGTTGGTGTGTGTGTGATGGTGAATGTTGGTGTTTGATGGTGAATGTTGGTGTCTGTGTGATGGTGAATGTTGGTGTTTGATGGTGAATGTTGGTGTGTGTGTGTGATGGTGAATGTTGGTGTGTGTGTGATGGTGAATGTTGGTGTGTGTGTGTGATGGTGAATGTTGGTGTGTGTGTGTGTGATGGTGAATGTTGGTGTTTGATGGTGAATGTTGGTGTGTGTGTGTGTGTGATGGTGAATGTTGGTATGTGTGTGATGGTGAATGTTGGTGTGTGTGTGATGGTGAATGTTGGTGTGTGTGTGTGATGGTGAATGTTGGTGTGTGTGTGTGTGATGGTGAATGTTGGTGTTTGATGGTGAATGTTGGTGTGTGTGTGTGTGATGGTGAATGTTGGTGTTTGATGGTGAATGTTGGTGTGTGTGTGTGATGGTGAATGTTGGTGTTTGATGGTGAATGTTGGTGTGTGTGTGTGATGGTGAATGTTGGTGTGTGTGTGTGATGGTGAATGTTGGTGTTTGATGGTGAATGTTGGTGTGTGTGTGTGATGGTGAATGTTGGTGTGTGTGTGTGATGGTGAATGTTGGTGTGTGTGTGTGTGATGGTGAATGTTGGTGTTTGATGGTGAATGTTGGTGTGTGTGTGTGTGATGGTGAATGTTGGTGTGTGATGGTGAATGTTGGTGTGTGTGTGTGATGGTGAATGTTGGTGTGTGTGTGTGTGATGGTGAATGTTGGTGTTTGATGGTGAATGTTGGTGTGTGTGTGTGTGTGATGGTGAATGTTGGTATGTGTGTGATGGTGAATGTTGGTGTTTGATGGTGAATGTTGTTATGTGTGTGATGGTGAATGTTGGTGTTTGATGGTGAATGTTGGTGTTTGATGGTGAATGTTGGTGTGTGTGTGATGGTGAATGTTGGTGTGTGTGTGTGATGGTGAATGTTGTTATGTGTGTGATGGTGAATGTCGGTGTGTGTGTGATGGTGAATGTTGGTGTGTGTGTGATGGTGAATGTTGGTGTTTGATGGTGAATGTTGGTGTGTGTGATGGTGAATGTTGGTGTGGGTGATGGTGAATGTTGGTGTGTGTGTGATGGTGAATGTTGGTGTGTGTGTGATGGTGAATGTTGGTGTGTGTGTGTGTGTGTGATGGTGAATGTTGGTGTGTGTGTGTGATGGTGAATGTTGGTGTTTGATGGTGAATGTTGGTGTGTGTGTGATGGTGAATGTTGGTGTGTGTGTGAGATGGTGAATGTTGGTGTGTGTGTGATGAATGTTGGTGTGTGTGATGGTGAATGTTGGTGTTTGATTGTGAATGTTGGTGTTTGATGGTGAATGTTGGTGTGTGTGATGGTGAATGTTGGTATGTGTGTGATGGTGAATGTTGGTGTGTGTGTGTGATGGTGAATGTTGGTGTGTGTGTGTGTGATGAATGTTGGTGTGTGTGTGATGGTGAATGTTGGTGTGTGTGTGATGGTGAATGTTGGTGTGTGTGTGATGGTGAATGTTGGTGTGTGTGTGTGATGGTGAATGTTGGTGTGTGTGTGATGGTGAATGTTGGTGTGTGTGATGGTGAATGTTGGTGTGTGTGTGATGGTGAATGTTGGTGTGTGTGTGTGATGGTGAATGTTGGTGTGTGTGTGATGGTGAATGTTGGTGTGTGTGATGGTGAATGTTGGTGTGTGTGTGATGGTGAATGTTGGTGTGTGTGATGGTGAATGTTGGTGTAAAATGTCTAAATACTGAATAATGTAATATTTGTTTAATAATATTCTCATAATAAGAAATATTAGATACATTTGCGCAGGTTGGTATGGTCAGTTGATATGGTCAGTTGCTAAGATATGTATTTTTGCAGTGTGGTTGGGAAAAGACGAAAACAGTCAGCATTTCTTCAAAAAACCGCTAAAACGTTGCCCTGCCCTCTTCGCCTGCACGCTGCATACGGATCAAAATACAGTTGTGCGTGTGTGTGTGTGTGTGAGTCTTCTTTACAATACAGTCTGAGTGCACCATGAACAAACATGACAGCTCGTTAAAATAAATCCGAATAAAGCACACTAATCCCCCAGGCTTTGTCATGCATTAGCACTACCTCTTTATATCCTGTTTCCACACCTCGCTTCATTTGATCACACTGTGACGTTGTGGTGCGCATTATATTTAAAAAGTGACACTCAGCTTTGTGGTATTCAGTGGAAGGTGACCTTGGAGATACGGTTCTACCTGGTGTATACTGTGTTCAGGACTGAAAGGTCACTGTTGAAGAAAGGAGTAAATCAGCCATCCTGGAGATTCTAGCACCCTGTGTGTTCGAAACTCTCATTTCATCGTAGACTGGAGCCAAGCTGCTAAAGTGCGAGTGCTAGCAGCCATTAACACGCTCTTCAGGTGACCCTGTTTGATTTCTCATTACGGCAGAGATAAGTCTATAATTGGATCAAAATTGCCTATTAGCAGAACTTCATGATACGAGGCACATTTAATTGTCTTCTAACATCTGAGAGCGTCTGATGCTATGGCGTGTCTGAAATTAGATTCTAAATGACACATGAAGACAGGAAGAGTAATGAAGAGGAGTGTATTAATCATTCATGGTGCAAAAAACAGCCACAAACAAACCTCAAACTTTCACCATCAAACACCAATCCAAGATTCTCAAACACCAACATGAGCAAAGACACACCAGTGTCCTCTATAACCACCTCTACTACCAATTCTCTAATACCAACTCTCCTTTAAACACTAATAAACCCAGCATTATTCATCACACACCAGGATCCACCATCAAAGCCAATATCATTCATGAATCCTTAACATTCCCTACCTAATTCCAACCTTCTCCAACACCAGAACCAACCACGAATCACCAGTGGCTATGCAAATCCTGCATGCTCCACTAAACACCAAAAAACACCAACATTATCCATCAGGCAGCACCATCCACCACAATAAACACCAGCATTCACAAACATCAATGCTTCCTTATCAAAAACAATAAACACCAGCATTTATAATTCAAACACCAGTACAGTTCATCATCTCCAGTAAACACCAGCATTGAACTAACATCCAGCAAAAATCTCAAATAAACACCATCCAGGCATAAAATTATGACCACCTGCCTCATAATGTGTTGGTTCCCCTTTTACTCCCAAAACAGCCCTGACCCGTCCTGCCTTGTGTATTCTGACCCCTTTCTATCAGAAACAGCATTAACTTCTGTTGTCTAGTGGCCCTTGGTCAAACTCGCTCAAATCCTTACGCTTGTCCATTTTTCTAACACATCAAGGACAAAGTGAGGACAAAATGTTGAGGACAAAATGTTGAGGACAAAATGTTGACTTGCTGCCTAATATATCCCACCCACTAACAGGTGCCATGATGAGGAGATCATCAGTCTTATTCACTTGACTGGTCAGTGCTCAGAATGTTATGGCTGACCGGTGTGGATCACCATGCTTGTGGAACACCAGCATCCACAAAAACATCACTGTTCCTTGAGACAATACCTTCAAATTTAACAATTCTTATCAAACATATCAAATACTACATATCAAACACATCACACATGTGATCTTGATTTAAAGATTTTCATCAAGCTCCAGTAGACGGCAACAGAACAAACAAATCTCCAACAAACACCAGCATTAACATTTCAATACCAAGAAACACCTACAGTCCATATATACTCTAGTCAATTCTCCACCAAATGCCACATGCAAATGCCACATACGAAAGAAACACCAATATCCTTCATCATATGTGACCAAACACCAGCCTCCTCCATCAAACACTAACATTTACTTCAATTCACTACCAAAAACCCAAACACTATCAATCAAACACCCAGGAGCATGATCAGACATCAACAAACCCATTTATACATTCAGATTTAAAACCTTCTCGACAAACACACAGGAATACAAGATCATCTCAGTCTTTAGAATTGTTAAAAGTGCTGGTTGTGAAAGGAGAGATGGAGTGTGCAGATAGATCATAAAGAGACGCACAGTGTTTGTTTGTTTGTTTTCTACTAGAATGCTGGTCAGTTTAAATGCTAGCCCTCTGAGCTGCTAACTGGTTCCTGGTTCTAAGATTTAGATGTTTCTCCTGGAGTTCTCTCAGCAGCTAATACCAGCTGTTCTCCACTCTCATGTTTCCATCACGCTGCTCAGTTTTGTCGTTCATTTTCTCACCAAATCACCCCATTATTTCCCCGTCACTCAGAAGCTATTTAAATCTGCAGCTCCATTTTCATGGTGTTTCCATTCGTCTAATCTACAGCGAGAGGAGGCGAGACACAACAGAACGCCATCCATCGCTCAGGATATTAAAATGCCGCCGTATCACTGCTTTTATGACTTTTTCCACACTGTGATGTGGTTAATAGAGTCTCGGCTGCTTATTTAGTTTCCTTAAGGTTCAGGAAGTGATAAAAGCCGCCTCTAGTATATTACATTGTTAGCGAGGTTGCTACAAATCCGCAGCATTCCCCATTGAATTATTTATGCATCACGCATTCAAATCGCAGAGGCTAAAGGTGTCCGATGCCATTAAATCGCTCTGATTTTAAATTTAATGCTTAATAAATGCTTCTCTCACCTGTTTCCTCACCTCAGCTGCGGAAGTGGACATCATTTTACGCTAAATTAGCAGCAGGTGACGTGGGATTTGGTGGCGTTTCTGGGCGTTTGATTATTTTCTTAAACAATTCCTTTCTGAGACTATATACATTTAGCATCCGCTTTATTAGGAACACCTGCACATTCATGTAGTTCTCTAATCAGCCAATCAGGTGACAGCAGCAGCACAATAACATACAGCTCAAGAGCTTATGCTTATGAGTTACTGTTCACATCAAACATCAGACTGAGGAGAACGTCTGATCTCTGTGACTTTAAACCTGACATGGACGTGAGGACCAGATGTGCTGGACTGAATATTTACACAGAATGGTGCAAAAAACATCCAGTGAGAGGAGGATCTTCAGACTGAAACCCCTGGTAGATGAGCAGATCAGAGGAGAATGATCAGACCGGTGTGAGTTGCTGCAAAAAAGCATCTCAGATCACATCAAAGCTCAAGCTGGATGAGCTCCAACAGCAGAAGACCACATCAGGTTCCTCTCCTCAGCCAGGAACACCACTCTGAGGCTCTCATGAAAAACAGACTCACCCACACTTGACAGATGAAGACTGGGAAAAGTCTGTGTCCGGAGTAGTTTCCTGAGTTCTTTGGGTTTTTATCTTCTCTAGGGTTCTAACTGGAACCTTTTCTTTAAGGGAAAGCCTTTCTAATGTAGTTAGAAAAGAGTTCCTGTAGGGGTCTATGAATAAGGAATTTTCTAAAGGAATGGACACTGGTGGACAAATAGGGAAATTCTCTGTTCTAGGGTTATCTATAGAACGCTTAAAGTATCCCCATAGGACCTGACCAAAACACCAAAGAACCAAAGAACCCTTATAGACATGAGACACTTCAGAAGAAAGGGGCTTCTATCTTCCTGCTCGGCTTTAAACTCCACTCTAAAGTATTCCTCAGGCAACAAACCAGAGAACTCTTTTTTTAGATTGTAGACAGCAGTAACTGCCCCAGTCACCTGTACTCTAACCTCGCTCATGATCACACTAAAGTTGATGGGGCAGAAATATTCTAGACTGTTCCGCTGACCTGTGACATGATTATAAATAATGCAAAAGGTGACTTTTTTTTATTTTTACCCTAAAGAGAAGAAAATGCCAAGACCTGTGAACCATCACATCACACACACCCGCATCACATCACACACACACACACACCCCTTCTGGCAGTTTTTGTGCTCATTTTTATCATAACTTAATGTTAATAATTCTTTTTTAACTATTGTGTCATAGTGCAGCGCTCTGGAGCTCTCTTCGTCCTCCTCACTGCTGTTTTCAGTTTTTTAGACTTTTACATGTGAAGAATAAATCGAGATCAAAGATCAGTGACAAGAGCCAGAAACCTGGAGGAGATCAGATCTCTCAATCAATTCAACCTCTTCATTAAAAAAAAGGAGAAGAAACACAAAAGACTGAGCTGTTCACTGACATCTCCTATTAAGTCAAGTGATCACTCAGCACTCTGCATTAAAAACACAAGAGAGAGAGAGAGAGAGACAGAGAGACACAGAGAAAAAGAGACAGAGAGACAGATCCTCACAAATGCCCTATTGCTGCTGATGCCATGTAACACACTCAGAGGTAAACTATCTGCCCTCTTCTACATCCATGAGCTCACAGAAAGCTGTGATTGGCTGGTGTCACTTTGATTGACAGGGGAGACAGTGTATGCCCCTCCCATCCAGAAAGCTGGGCTGGTTTTACTCTCTTGTCCTCTAATCACAGACGACTGTGAGATGGTCGAGAGACGAGGATGCCACAGCTGCATGCTTTACAGATTTTTGGAGACATTTCAATAACAACAATAACAAGCAGCCCACTATGTAGGACTGACTGAGTGAAAGGAAGCTCTTTCGCTTGAAGAAGCACATCACTGGTTTAAAGCTGAAGCAGTCATGCAGCACATGGTGTCACATCTCTGCTGCTCTCTTCTCTTCATCCTCCATGTGAGGAGCTGAGGAGAGGTTCTGCTGAAGCCACTGACGCAAACACACATCAGAAAGAAAGAAGAAGCTGAGAGGGTGTGTTTTCTGCTCACGCTTAAAGCCATGAAGGTGTGTGTGTGTGATACGTCTTAAATGAATATGTTTATGTTTATTATTCTGATTAATTGTGCTTGCACACACTACTGTTTAGATTACTCCTGTTTTTCCCCTAATTAACAAATCTGTCTGTCTGTCTGTCTGTCTGTTTGTCTGTCTTTCTACATTTGTGCATTATTATCTGTCTGTCTGCCTGTCTGTCTGTCCATCTGTCTGTCTGAGCTGATGAAGGCCAGACTCTGAATCCTTTAAAAATGTGTAGAAGTTTTTTCTGGACAGATTCAGCTTCTCACCGTGGAACCACCACATCTAAAGAGAGGGCTTCATCATTTCAGCTGTTTCCATAGCGACGGAGTGTGTCCAATCAGGGGAGTGGATCCTTCAGTACCTCTTTAGATTTAGAGCTCTGTGGATGATCAGTGTTGTTTGGTTGAGTTTTAGGATTCTGGATTAAAATGCATTTTACTGTACTTTGTTTTATTAAATCACTTCTCCCTATACTTTCATTATACTCTCATCATATTCTCATCATACTCCCCCTTATACTCCCATTATACTCCCATTATACTCCCATTATACTCCCATTATACTCCCATTATACTCCCATTATACTCTCATCATATTCTCATCATACTCCCCCTTATACTCCCATTATACTCCCATTATACTCCCATTATACTCCCATTATACTCTCATCATACTCTCATCATACTCCCCCTTATACTCCCATTATACTCCCATTATACTCCCATTATACTCCCCTTATACTCCCATTATACTCCCATTATACTCCCATTATACTCCCCTTATACTCCCATTATACTCCCATTATACTCCCATTATACTCCCATTATACTCCCATTATACTCTCATCATATTCTCATCATACTCCCCCTTATACTCCCATTATACTCCCATTATACTCCCATTATACTCCCATTATACTCTCATCATACTCTCATCATACTCCCCCTTATACTCCCATTATACTCCCATTATACTCCCATTATACTCCCCTTATACTCCCATTATACTCCCATTATACTCCCATTATACTCCCCTTATACTCCCATTATACTCCCAATATACTCCCATTATACTCCCCCTTATACTCCCATTATACTCCCATTATACTCTCATCATACTCTCATCATACTCCCCCTTATACTCCCATTATACTCCCATTATACTCCCATTATACTCCCCTTATACTCCCATTATACTCCCATTATACTCCCCTTATACTCCCCTTATACTCCCATTATACTCTCATCATACTCCCCCTTAGACTCCCATTATACTCCCATTATACTCCCATTATACTCCCCCTTATACTCCCATTATACTCCCATTATACTCCCATTATACTCCCCTTATACTCCCATTATACTCCCATTATACTCCCATTATACTCCCATTATACTCCCCTTATACTCCCATTATACTCCCATTATACTCCCATTATACTCTCATCATACTCTCATCATACTCCCATTATACTCCCATTATACTCCCATTATACTCTCATTATACTCCCATTATACTCCCATTATACTCCCATTATACTCTCATCATACTCTCATCATACTCCCGTTATACTCCCATTATACTCTCATTATACTCCCATTATACTCTCTTCATACTCTCATCATACTCCCCCTTATACTCCCATTATACTCCCATTATACTCCCATTATACTCTCATCATACTCTCATCATACTCCCATTATACTCCCATTATACTCCCCTTATACTCCCATTATACTCTCATTATACTCCCATTATACTCCCCTTATACTCCCATTATACTCCCATTATACTCTCATCATATTCTCATCATACTCCCCCTTATACTCCCATTATACTCCCATTATACTCCCATTATACTCTCATCATACTCTCATCATACTCCCATTATACTCCCATTATACTCCCATTATACTCCCCTTATACTCCCATTATACTCCCATTATACTCCCATTATACTCCCATTATACTCTCATCATACTCTCATCATACTCCCATTATACTCCCATTATACTCCCATTATACTCCCATTATACTCTCATTATACTCCCATTATACTCCCATTATACTCCCCTTATACTCCCATTATACTCCCATTATACTCCCATTATACTCTCATCATACTCTCATCATACTCCCATTATACTCCCATTATACTCCCATTATACTCCCCTTATACTCCCATTATACTCTCATTATACTCCCATTATACTCCCCTTATACTCCCATTATACTCCCATTATACTCTCATCATATTCTCATCATACTCCCCCTTATACTCCCATTATACTCCCATTATACTCTCATCATACTCTCATCATACTCCCATTATACTCCCATTATACTCCCATTATACTCCCCTTATACTCCCATTATACTCCCATTATACTCCCATTATACTCTCATCATACTCTCATCATACTCCCATTATACTCCCATTATACTCCCATTATACTCCCATTATACTCTCATTATACTCCCATTATACTCCCATTATACTCCCATTATACTCCCCTTATACTCCCATTATACTCTCATTATACTCCCATTATACTCCCATTATACTCCCATTATACTCCCATTATACTCTCATCATATTCTCATCATACTCCCCCTTATACTCCCATTATACTCCCATTATACTCTCATCATATTCTCATCATACTCCCCCTTATACTCCCATTATACTCCCATTATACTCCCATTATACTCCCATTATACTCCCATCATACTCTCATCATACTCCCCCTTATACTCCCATTATACTCCCATTATACTCCCATTATACTCCCATTATACTCCCCTTATACTCCCATTATACTCCCATTATACTCTCATCATACTCTCATCATACTCCCCCTTATACTCCCATTATACTCCCATTATACTCCCCCTTATACTCCCATTATACTCCCATTATACTCTCATCATACTCCCATTATACTCCCATTATACTCCCCTTATACTCCCATTATACTCCCATTATACTCTCATCATACTCTCATCATACTCCCCCTTATACTCCCATTATACTCCCATTATACTCCCATTATACTCTCATCATACTGTCATCATACTCCCCCTTATACTCCCATTATACTCTCATCATACTCTCATCATACTCCCCCTTATACTCCCATTATACTCTCATCATACTCTCATTATACTCTCATTATACTCCCATTATACTCCCATTATACTCCCATTACACTCCCATTACACTCCCATTATACTCTCATTATACTCCCATTATACTCTCATTATACTCTCATTATACTCCCATTATACTCTCATTATACTCTCATTATACTCCCATTATACTCCCATTATACTCCCATTATACTCCCATTATACTCCCATTACACTCCCATTACACTCCCATTATACTCTCATTATACTCCCATTATACTCTCATTATACTCCCATTATACTCCCATTATACTCCCATTATACTCCCATTATACTCTCATTATACTCCCATTATACTCCCATTATACTCCCATTACACTCCCATTACACTCTCATTATACTCTCATTATACTCCCATTATACTCTCATTATACTCTCATTATACTCTCATTATACTCCCATTATACTCTCATTATACTCCCATTATACTCCCATTATACTCTCATTATACTCCCATTATACTCCCATTATACTCTCATCATACTCCCATTATACTCCCATTATACTCTCATTATACTCCCATTATACTCCCATTATACTCTCATTATACTCCCATTATACTCCCATTATACTCCCATTATACTCTCATTATACTCTCATTATACTCCCCCTTATACTCCCATTATACTCTCATCATACTCTCATTATACTCTCATTATACTCCCATTATACTCCCATTATACTCCCATTACACTCCCATTACACTCCCATTATACTCTCATTATACTCCCATTATACTCTCATCATACTCCCCCTTATACTCCCATTATACTCTCATTATACTCTCATTATACTCCCATTATACTCCCATTATACTCCCATTACACTCCCATTACACTCCCATTATACTCTCATTATACTCCCATTATACTCTCATTATACTCTCATTATACTCCCATTATACTCTCATTATACTCTCATTATACTCCCATTATACTCCCATTATACTCTCATTATACTCCCATTATACTCCCATTATACTCCCATTACACTCCCATTACACTCCCATTATACTCTCATTATACTCCCATTATACTCCCATTATACTCTCATTATACTCTCATTATACTCCCATTATACTCCCATTATACTCCCATTACACTCCCATTACACTCCCATTATACTCCCATTATACTCCCATTATACTCTCATTATACTCCCATTATACTCCCATTATACTCCCATTACACTCCCATTACACTCTCATTATACTCTCATTATACTCCCATTATACTCTCATTATACTCTCATTATACTCTCATTATACTCCCATTATACTCCCATTATACTCTCATTATACTCCCATTATACTCCCATTATACTCTCATCATACTCCCATTATACTCCCATTATACTCTCATTATACTCCCATTATACTCTCATTATACTCCCATTATACTCCCCCTTATACTCCCATTATACTCCCATTATACTCTCATCATACTCCCATTACACTCTCATTATACTCCCCTTATACTCCCATTATACTCTCATCCCACTCTCATCATACTCTCATTATACTCCCATTATACTCCCATTATACTCCCATTATACTCCCATTATACTCTCATTATACTCTCATTATACTCCCATTATACTCTCATTATACTCTCATTATACTCCCATTATACTCCCATCATACTCTCATCATACTCTCATCATACTCTTATTATACTCCCATTATACTCCCATTATACTCCCATTACACTCCCATTACACTCTCATTACACTCCCATTATACTCCCATTATACTCCCATTATACTCTCATTATACTCTCATTATACTCTCATTATACTCCCATTATACTCCCATTATACTCCCATTATACTCTCATTATACTCCCATTATACTCCCATTACACTCCCATTACACTCCCATTATACTCTCATTATACTCCCATTATACTCTCATTATACTCCCATTATACTCCCATTATACTCCCATTATACTCTCATTATACTCCCATTATACTCCCATTATACTCCCATTACACTCCCATTACACTCTCATTATACTCTCATTATACTCCCATTATACTCTCATTATACTCTCATTATACTCTCATTATACTCCCATTATACTCCCATTATACTCTCATTATACTCCCATTATACTCCCATTATACTCTCATCATACTCCCATTATACTCCCATTATACTCTCATTATACTCCCATTATACTCCCATTATACTCTCATTATACTCCCATTATACTCCCATTATACTCCCATTATACTCTCATTATACTCTTATTATACTCCCATTATACTCCCATTATACTCTCATTATACTCCCATTATACTCTCATTATACTCCCATTATACTCCCATTATACTCCCATTATACTCCCATTATACTCTCATTATACTCCCATTATACTCTCATTATACTCCCATTATACTCCCATTATACTCCCATTATACTCCCATTATACTCCCATTATACTCCCATTATACTCCCATTACACTCCCATTACACTCCCATTATACTCTCATTATACTCCCATTATACTCTCATTATACTCTCATTATACTCCCATTATACTCTCATTATACTCCCATTATACTCCCATTATACTCTCATTATACTCCCATTATACTCCCATTATACTCCCATTATACTCTCATTATACTCCCATTATACTCCCATTATACTCTCATTATACTCCCATTATACTCCCATTATACTCCCATTATACTCCCATTACACTCCCCTTACACTCCCACTATACTCCCATTATACTCCCATTATACTCTCATTATACTCCCATTATACTCCCATTATACTCCCATTACACTCCCATTACACTCCCATTATACTCTCATTATACTCCCATTATACTCTCATTATACTCTCATTATACTCTCATTATACTCCCATTATACTCCCATTATACTCTCATTATACTCCCATTATACTCCCATTATACTCTCATCATACTCCCATTATACTCCCATTATACTCTCATTATACTCCCATTATACTCTCATTATACTCCCATTATACTCTCATTATACTCCCATTATACTCTCATTATACTCCCATTATACTCTCATTATACTCCCATTATACTCCCATTATACTCCCATTATACTCCCATTATACTCTCATTATACTCTCATTATACTCCCATTATACTCCCATTATACTCCCCTTATACTCCCATTATACTCCCATTATACTCTCATTATACTCTCATTATACTCCCATTATACTCCCATTATACTCCCATTATACTCTCATTATACTCCCATTATACTCCCATTATACTCTCATTATACTCTCATTATACTCCCATTATACTCCCATTATACTCTCATTATACTCCCATTATACTCCCATTATACTCCCATTATACTCTCATTATACTCCCATTATACTCTCATTATACTCCCATTATACTCCCATTATACTCTCATTATACTCCCATTATACTCTCATTATACTCTCATTATACTCCCATTATACTCTCATTATACTCTCATTATACTCTCATTATACTCCCATTATACTCCCATTATACTCTCATTATACTCCCATTATACTCCCATTATACTCTCATTATACTCCCATTATACTCTCATTATACTCCCATTATACTCCCATTATACTCCCATTATACTCTCATTATACTCCCATTATACTCTCATTATACTCCCATTATACTCCCATTATACTCTCATTATACTCCCATTATACTCTCATTATACTCTCATTATACTCCCATTATACTCTCATTATACTCCCATTATACTCCCATTATACTCTCATTATACTCCCATTATACTCCCATTATACTCTCATTATACTCTCATTATACTCCCATTATACTCTCATTATACTCCCATTATACTCCCATTATACTCTCATTATACTCTCATTATACTCCCATTATACTCTCATTATACTCCCATTATACTCCCCTTATACTCCCATTATACTCTCATTATACTCCCATTATACTCCCATTATACTCCCATTATACTCTCATTATACTCCCATTATACTCTCATTATACTCCCATTATACTCTCATTATACTCTCATTATACTCTGCTGCTTCGGATTTTCTTTCCATTATTCTTCTTTCTACATTCCTACATAATAATCATTTAGATTATTCCGTACTGGTTTATTAATATGTGACATTCTTTATCTTCTCTCTTCCTGCCAGTGTTAATCCTTTCTCTGCTTATAATTTATTCATTTATTTTAATTCTTTGTTTTTTTTTGCTTTCTTTCTTTGTCTTTGAGCATATCTTCTGTTTAATTTTCTTCCTTCCTTCCTTCCTTCCTTCCTTCCTTTCTTTCTTTCTTTCTTTCTTTCCTTCTTTTTTAAGTGTGTGTGTGTGTGTGTGTGTGCATGATTCCCTGATTTTCTCCTTCTGCTAATTTACAGTCAGGAGTCATCCTCAAGGACATGATGTGTGTGTATGTGTGTGTGTGTACATTACTGGGTGAATCATCACGACCCCCTGCATCAACAGCCGGCTCTCTCTCACATTCCACACACACACACACGTATGAACATACAGATTGATTTCTGTTCATTTCTATTATGTAGGTTTCTCTCGTTGCCATACAATCAGTGCAGAAATGAGCGTGATTGGTTTGTCAAGCCACCAATGACAGTAGAGAGGAGGCGGGCTTTCAGGCCTATAGTTAATGTGTAAGCTGCTTGCTGGGATTCCTCCAGATCTGGTAAATACGTCTTCACTAATCACTGTCACATGATTAATGGATGATCGCTGATCAGAAGGAGCATCTGCTAAAACACTGAAAAACACAATAACAGCACCATTAAGGGTATTTAAATAAAAAAGCTAGCGCTGAAGTAACAGATGATCGTGCTAATCGGTCGTGTCCCAATCCACTGTGACAAAGCTCATCTCATCTCTGTTCTGATGAATGAACACTTCATCTGGAATCTCCAGTCCACACGGAAACATCTGTGCTTCAAATTAATAAAACAATTAGCATAACTGTCATTAAGGCTCGCAGATCAGTGTTAGTGTTAATTAGTGTTCTTAAAGGAGTGTGTGTTTATTAGATGCAGAGCAGTGAATCCATTAATATTTAATACTCCAGCCTCAATACTCTCCAACCTCAATACTCTAGCCTCAATACTCTCCAACCTCAATACTTTCCAACCTCAATACTCTAGCCTCAATACTCTCCAACCTCAATACTCTAGCCTCAATACTCTCCAACCTTAATACTCTCCAACCTCAATACTCTCCAACCTTAATACTCTCCAACCTCAATACTCTAGCCTCAATACTCTCCAACCTCAATACTCTAGCCTCAATACTCTCCAACCTCAATACTCTAGCCTCAATACTCTCCAACCTTAATACTCTAGCCTCAATACTCTCCAACCTCAATACTCTAGCCTCAATACTCTCCAACCTTAATACTCTCCAACCTCAATACTCTAGCCTCAATACTCTCCAACCTCAATACTCTAGCCTCAATACCCTCCAACCTTAATACTCTCCAACCTCAATACTCTAGCCTCAATACTCTCCAACCTCAATACTCTAGCCTCAATACTCTCCAACCTCAATACTCTAGCCTCAATACTCTCCAACCTTAATACTCTCCAACCTCAATACTCTAGCCTCAATACTCTCCAACCTCAATACTCTAGCCTCAATACTCTCCAACCTCAATACTCTAGCCTCAATACTCTCCAACCTTAATACTCTCCACAGCTTCAATACTCTCCAACCTCAATATTCTCCAAACTCAGTACTTCAGCCTCAATACTCTCCAACCTTAATACTATCCACAGCTTCAATACTCTCCAACCTCAATATTCTCCAACCTCAATACTTCAGCCTCAATACTCTCCAACCTTAATACTATCCACAGCTTCAATACTCTCCAACCTCAATACTCTAGCCTCAATATTCTCCAACCTCAATACTTCAGCCTCAATACTCTCCAACCTTAATACTATCCACAGCTTCAATACTCTCCAACCTCAGTACTCTAGCCTCAATATTCTCCAACCTCAATACTTCAGCCTCAATACTCTCCAACCTTAATACTATCCACAGCTTCAATACTCTCCAACCTCAATATTCTCCAACCTCAATACTTCAGCCTCAATAATACTATCTCCAACCTTAATACTATCCACAGCTTCAATACTCTTCAACCTCAATATTCTCCAACCTCAATACTTCAGCCTCAATACTCTCCAACCTTAATACTATCCACAGCTTCAATACTCTCCAACCTCAATACTTCAGCCTCAATACTCTCCAACCTTAATACTATCCACAGCTTCAATACTCTCCAACCTCAATCCCCTCCAACCCCAATACTTCAGCCTCAATACTCTCCAACCTCAATACTTCAGCCTCAATACTCTCCAACCTCAATACTCTCCACAGCTTCAATACACTCTAACCTCAATACAGCCCAACCTTTAATACTCTCCGAATCTCAATAGTCAAAAGCCTCAATACTCTCCAACCTCAGTACTCTCTAACCTCAATACTCCAGCTTCAATACTCTCTAGCCTCAATACTCTCCAACCTCAGTACTCTCTAACCTCAATACTCCAGCTTCAATACTCTCTAGCCTCAATACCCTCCAACCTCAATACTCTCTAGCCTCAATACTCTCCAACCTCAATACTCGCTAACCTCAATACTCCAGCTTCAATACTCTCTAGCCTAAATACTCTCAAGCCTCAATACTCTCTAACCTCAATACACTTAACCTCAGTACTCTCCATAACCTCAATGCGCTCAAACCTTCATATGCTCCAACAGAGTCACATCTTATGTGTGACATCTAGAGTAAGGTCATTTGCATATGTCTCATTTGAATTAGGAGAAACAGCTGAATAAATCAACTATCAGCATATACGTCAGAGGTGGCACATGACTGCACCTGTCTTTCTCTCTACCAGTCTTTCTGCCAGTCTCTCTGCCTGTCTCTCTTTCACTGCCCTTCTCTCTGCCTGTTTCTCTCTCTCTATCTCTCTCTATCTGCCTGACTTTCCCAGATCTGGAGTCTATCCGAGTTCTGGAGTCTATCACAGGGACCCTGTGTGGTGGGAATGGTTCCTAATGGGATGCCCTTCTATCACAAAACACCTAGGAAACCAGACAACCTGGAGGAAGCCCAGGCAGACACCAGGAGGACATGGGAAACCTGGCTAAGAACATTTTTTGGCTCATTATATGGCTTTAGACTCAGCTTCAGCTGCACCCGTGTCTCTTGCACACTTTTTGGGATGGTGAGTGATTGTCCACACGTCCCACACGTTACTTAGCAGAACAACAAACCTTTGATTACTGACAGGATGAGCTTTTCTTAGTGCTGGAACTCAGAGAGCCGAGCTGAGGAAAGTTCCCTGCTGCCCCAATGCTCCACCCCGGTTACCCTTTACATCTCCGTCTATTCACCAATGCTAGCAATCAGAATCATCAGGAAGTCCTGCTGTGGAGCTGAGCTGGGAATTTTTTATGTCGTTTATGTGAATCCTGAGCTGTTGTGTCTTGAATGAACACTGAAACTTTTTTGCTTTGTTTTTAGCTTCTTGGTTTGGGAATGTTTATTTAGATTTCCTATCTCTAAAAAAAACAAAATAAAACAACAACAAAAAAACCCCGCATGTCTATTTATTTATCTATCCACTTCTTTATTTTATCTCTCCCTCATGCAGAACTGGTAAAATTCGCCTGTTAGATATGTTACATAATCACTGAGTCTCACTCTCTCTCTCTTTCTGTCTTTCTCTTCCTGTCTCTCTCTCTCTTTCTTTCTTGTAAAGCAAGAAAGCAACACAAGGCTCCAGCCTGCCGCCTGCTGAGACATAATGAGTGTTTATGTGGTTTGGGTGAATCTGGGTGGACATGTTTAGCCTCCGATTTTTGGCCATATGCAGATTTAACCCATGCCTCATCTTGTGCCCTGACATCGATACAGCAAGAGAGAGAGAATGAGGAAAGAGTGATAAAGAGGGATGGAAAAAGAGATAGATGGTAATCAGTCAGAGAGGAAGATATTGACTAGATCCTTTTAAAACTGGGAAACCCATTAGAGAGAGAGAGAGAGACGGTGGGAAGAAGAAGACTTGGTTTCCATGGCAACCAACAAGGATGTTGGCATCAGAGTGTGACTGCAGCAGTCAGATGGAAGAACGAGGGATTTACCTCAAGACCAGGTCTTCAGGGTTTTCTACCATTAAGCTTGCCCTTGATTCTCCGTGTTCCTCAGAAGAGTAAAGGTTAAAGCTTCACCACACACCAGGACACGCCTCCTCATGCTCCGCCCTCTCCATTCTGCCCCTGCTGCAATGTCAGCATCTTTCTGCAGTTCTGCCACACTGAAGTGAGGATCTTTATGGTTCTTGCTCAGTTGAAGACTTTCAAGGTCTCTTAAGGTCACTCAGGGGGAGGGGGGTGTTCTTCATGATCCTTCTATTCCTGGTTTTAGCATGATGACACCATAATGAATAGGGAGAGTATTAGCATGAGTGTTTTTAACAGATGCTGTTATGGTTCTCCAGAGAGCCTGTTGGTGCCCATCAGTCACCTCTCTGTTCTGTCCAATATTTCAACACACTGACCAGTTGTAGAGATGGTTCTCCTTCCCTGCCAGAGTAATTTCTCACAACACATCTAAAGCTCTCAGGTTAAGTTCCTTCAGGTTCCTCAGCATCTCTCTGTAGAACCATTCTAACACAATCTTGCGTTTATGTCTGGGTTCCACTCAGAGGGTTCCACATCTTCTTCTCAGACTATCATGAGAGCACCTCGATGATAAGATGTTATTTTGACATGGCTCATGGCTCCTGTTCCCTCAGCTCTACATTAGAGCCCTAAAGATCTAAGAGGTTTTTTTTTGTTTGTTTTTTTTACAGATTGAGCTTCAGTTCTGCATCACTGCTCAGGTGAGTTCCTCAACACCCCAGAGATCTTTAGACTGGTTTAGTTTGGTCAGAAATGATCTGTGAATCTGTAAAGTATTTGTTTTTCTGAATTATGTCCAATCAGGTTCATTTGGACATTTGGCAGATTTGGACTTCTAATCAAGTTCTGGGAAGATGTGAGAGATAATCAGATTAAACACCTGCACCTTAGCTCAGTTCTGAGAGGAACGATTCTGCTTCACTCACTGAGAGGGAGAGATGCACACATTCAGGTTTATTGCAAGTTTTATTACATTTTAAATCTCTCTCTCTCACTATTTAATTGTCTTAAAGCGATTATCTTTATTCCTTTATACCGTATCCACTGTATCTGTATCTGTGTCTGTTATGCTCTTTATCCCTTATGATGATGATGATGATGAAGATGATGATCCTGCAGTGTTGTAGAGTTAAATTCATTGTGTCGTGTTGTCTGTACTCTGAGCTGCAGTGCATTCTGGGATATTGTGGTCTCCTGAGCTTTAACAGTGGTGTGTGTGGGTGGTGTGTGAACATGTTTTTAAACGTGTGTGAGACGGGAAGAGAGAGAGTGAGTGTGTGTGTGTGTCGTTTGAATGCTTTTCTCTCTTATTATATTCATAAAACATTGAAAATGTCCTGCAGGCGTCCTCTCAGGCTCAGCCTGGCCTTTACCAATAATTAATCTCTCCTGACTCCACCTGCAGTGTGTGTGTATGTGTGTGTGTGGGGGGGGTATGTGGGTGTGTGCATAGGTGTGTGTGTGTGTGCCAGCATCCTTGGAGAAATGGATTCTCTGGCTGTGAGAACAGCACGATATTAAATGCAGGAGGAAAAAGCAATTTCACATGGAGAGGGATGGATAGATAGATAAATAAATAAATAAATAAATGCAAAATATAATATACGCCTACTACACGTTTATGTAACACTAACGCCAAGAGACATTTTCACCCCCGTTTCCAGCCCGAAAATGAACTGTGATGTAGGGGGCGGGGCCAAAAATTGAAAGGCGGAGCATCTACATCTACAGTGTTATTAGTGTAACTTTTATTATTATTTTTATTATTGATACATTTTTAGAAGTTGTTAGTGATCTTTAACCTTTACCCATTTAACACATTAACCAGCATTAACCTAACCCTGCTGTGTGTGTGTGTGTGTGTGTGTGTTATTTAGGGCAAACCCAAAGCATTCCCAAAGAGAAGGTGCTCTCTAGGTCACATGATAAGGTGGTCACATGACTTTAATGGTTTGTGTACGTATCTGTTATGGCAACACATGATTCTGTGTGTGTGTGTGTGTGTGTGTGTGTGTTTCTCTCTGGATTTGTGTGTGTGTGTGTGTGTGTGTGTGTGTGTTTCTCTCTGGATTTGTGTGTGTGTGTGTGTGTGTGTGTGTTTCTCTCTGGATTTGTGTGTGTGTGTGTGTGTGTGTGTGTGTGTTTTTCT
>NC_080728.1:22037500-22081342 GCF_019097595.1 Hemibagrus wyckioides
ATCAAGGGCATTTCCTCAAGATTTACACATTCTGTGTGTGTGTGTGTGTGTGTGTGTTACTAGCCCCTGATTGCCACTTGTCCTTGCGATGTTCATCAACAACACAAACCCTGGTTAATTAAAGTGACGTATCAGAGCAGGAGCAGATGTTGACCTCTGTGACCTTCAGGACGAGGTGAACTGACCGTGTTTCTGTGTGTCAGGTTTATTCAGTGTGGATGACGGTTTGGTTCAGAGCGTAACGGCTAACAAACGCTATCTCTTATTGCTACAAAATGGCGTCACAACCTGATCGCCTGACAGCTACGCAGTCTTGTTGCCATAGCTATTTTTATTGAATCTCTTGCTAATGAACATATTCACGCAGGTCAATGCTAGTTTGTAAAAATGAACAGTGTTTCTCTCATTTTCTGTTCACAAGAAGTTGTTGCCATGGTTACTTTTAGCTAGATAATATCTCTAATGCCGAGTTCACACTGCACGACTTTTTGCCAACAAGTTTTGCAAAATCAAGGCAAATCGGAGAACGTGCACGCAAGTGAAAATCGTGCAGTGTGAATGACCAAAAACTCAATCTGACCGAGTCGCAGAGGAGTCCTGCAGTGTGAAAGGAGCTCTGACTGAAACATACCTCGGCAATGACCTACAGCCAATGAAAGAGCAAGATACAGGGCAGCGGTCAGTTCGGGGAGGAGTTATAGACCATAATATCAGCAAGCAAGGCTTTGGTTGGAGCACAGTATTATAGTTTAATAGAGTTTATAGCTTTTTGTTGGAAAATATAATTTCTTAAATATAGTTCTATCAGAATAAATACTCTTTACAATAGCATTAAACAGAAATAAAGCAGCACTATAAAGCACACTGCAAAATTATTCATTTGTTCAATTATATGGTACGCACAATCCTTGTTCCCTGCACTGACCATTTGGATTGGAAACTTTTTGCAGGGTTCAATTTCCAGTCTGTGTGATCTTGCGTGTGATTTTGCGTTTTTCCTTATTATTTCTCACGTACATTCGGTTGTGAAACGTAGTTTGCGGACCAGACAGAGTTATGGAAGATTCTACCTGTTGTGAAGTCATGCAGTGTGAAACCTCCTGTCACCATCGTACAGCGTGAACACGGAGACTGAATGCTAACACAGATAGCGGTGCAGCGTGAACACGGAGACTGAATGCTAACACAGATAGCGGTGCAGCGTGAACACGGAGACTGAATGCTAACACAGATAGCGGTGCAGCGTGAACACGGAGACTGAATGCTAACACAGATAGCGGTGCAGCGTGAACACGGAGACTGAATGCTAACACAGATAGCGGTGCAGCGTGAACACGGAGACTGAATGCTAACACAGATAGCGGTGCAGCGTGAACACGGAGACTGAATGCTAACACAGATAGCGGTGCAGCGTGAACACGGAGACTGAATGCTAACACAGATAGCGGTGCAGCGTGAACACGGAGACTGAATGCTAACACAGATAGCGGTGCAGCGTGAACACGGAGACTGAATGCTAACACAGATAGCGGTGCAGCGTGAACACGGAGACTGAATGCTAACACAGATAGCGGTGCAGCGTGAACACGGAGACTGAATGCTAACACAGATAGCGGTGCAGCGTGAACACGGAGACTGAATGCTAACACAGATAGCGGTACAGCGTGAACACAACCGTGATCTGTCCTGCAGTGTGAACTCGACGTAAGACACAGTGATAGCATACAGTATAGAACTCACAAAACAGTTTTATCTGTTCAGTGTTGGTTGGCTTGTTAAACTAAGCTGAGATTTCTCTACTGATTTTACTAAAACCTACAAGAAATTAATTGTTTTATTCAAATATTTCTTAAATAAGTGTCAACTATTGCTAGCACGCAGTAGCTAGTCAGTAGTACCTGGCTTTCTTTGTCACTGTATGAGCTAATTCATGAAAAGCTAGCAAGCAATTGTGAGTATTGTGGGTTTGGCTAGCTACAAAATTTAATGTTAAACCATAACAATTTTTTCATCTATCTAGCAAGCTCGCTCACATTGGCTAGCAACAAGGAAATCTGTCTGTTTGCATGTTTACAGGCACACAGAAAAACAGCGGCTGTTTAAAAAGTCGTGCATTTAAGTCTGTCTTTATGCAGAAGATTTAGCTTGAAATAAAAAAAAAATACTTTAATTATTGTGAAGTGTTTCTATATAAACAAAATCAAATTGTATACTGTACTCTCAACGTAAAACTAAAAACTAGCTAATTCATTCTAATGCTATGGCAATATTTCCAGCTTGCTTGCTAAGTGGCTAACAAGAATAAAACTTTATTTAAAAGCTTTTTTTTAAAAGCTTAAAAGCATAAAAGTTCATTGATGCTAAAACATATATCGATTATGATTTTATAGACAAACATGTATGTGGTGTGATTATTTTAGATAAATAGATTTTTTTAATTACAATCTGAATTTATTTTAAACAATTAGCTTGCTAACCTTGGCTAGCAATGCTAAAACAGGACTGATCTCCGTGCTTTCATGTATGTAAGTGTAAATTGCTTGTTATCACGCTGGGAAAAGGAGCGATTTCTCACCTGTCGTATAAAAAGCCATAGCGAGTGTTGGAGGAAATTCTGACCTTTAATTCAACAAGCAGAAATTGGCAGGTGGAGCTGCGAGCGCTGGTTCGGCTGGCGTGTGAAAAGCTCTTAATGCTGCAGCGTTGGCTGTGTTTCCAGCTGAATGTACGGTCAATAATGACACCCTGACCTTCAAGTTCACCCTGAAGTCAATAGTGACGGAGAAGGAAAAAAAGAGGGCAGAGATAAGAGAGGACTTATTTCACGGCCACACAAAGAGCCAGACGTTACGATGCGTTTGTTCAATAGCGGGCACTTTAATGTGGGAAACGGCCGGAGGATATCAGATTAACGTCAGCAAAGCCAGGACTTTTCACTGATAATGAATATTATTATCATTTCTTTTCTCCATTCTACTGCAGACACGTTCATTTATACAATCTAAAGTCTTTCTATACGCTTTTACACAAATTACATAGAGCTCATTTCAATGATATCAGCAGTCTGATGTGTTCACTGCTTCTGAGATTATATAGAATTATAGAATAACAGTGAGATTTATATCTGTACTGTAAAGGTTACAGATGCTCCTGCTAAACCAGCTCCAACAATCTGTCCCCGTTCGAAAGTCTGACTAATCACCCATGTCTCGTTCAGGCACTTTATTAGCAACACCTGTATCTATTCAGCCAATCACGTGGCGGCATCATATCCTGCAGATACTGTCAGCTGCTTCAGGTCATGTTTAAACCAACCATCAGAATGGCGATGTTGATGGTTTTAGAAGCTAATCAGGTTGGTTAGAGTGTTCCTCATCAAGTTCTGCTGATCTCCTGCTGGGATTTTCAACAACACAACTCTCTCTAAAGTTTCTCTCAGAATGGTGCAATAAAATAAAAACAGTGGGGCAGTGGAGCAGTAGGGCAATGTGGGAGTGGGGCAGTGGAGCAGTGCGGCAGTGGAGCAGTGGGGGAGTGGAGCAGTGTGGCAATGGGGCAGTGGAGAAGTGGGGCAGTGGAGCAGTGGGGGAGTAGGGGAGAGGGGATGTGGAGCAGTGGTGCAGTGCTTGCTCAGATAGTTATGATTCTGGTTTGTTGATTAGAAGGTTGGGGTTCAACCCCAACTCCAGCACCACCAAGCTGCCAGTGTTGTGCCTCTGTACAAGGCCCTTAACTTCAGACTCTGGGGCACTGAATCATGGCTGACCCTGTGCTCTGACCCTAAGCTGGGGCATGCAAAGAAAGAATTTCACAGTGCTGTAATGTATACCTGACAAAAATAAAGGCTTCTTCTCTGCTAAATATCCAGTGAGTGACAGTACTGCAGATGTAGCTGAGCTACAACACAAGATCTCATCAGGTTCCTCTTTTGTCAGCCTGAAAATCTGAGGCTGCAGAGGGTATAGGCTCAAAACTCAAACCCAAACTGGACAGATAAAATTGGAAAAACACAGTCTGGTCAGATGTACCTAGATTTATGCTGAGGAGCAGTGAAGAACACAGAAAGGTAGAGTCAGAATTTGGCTCCAACAGCATAAATCCATGTACACAACCTGCTTTTTGTGAGTAGCCCTGGCTGGTAAAGGTGGTGTGTTGGTGTGAGAAATGCTTTCTAGGTAAACATTGGGCCACTAATATCAACCAACCAGTCAACCAACCAATCAACCAACCAATAAATCAATCAATCAATCAGTCAATCATGGCTTGCATGTGATGGTGTATTTAAGAATTGTTGCTGTTCATCCCTTCATGACAACAATTTACCATGTTCTCATGGCTTCCATCATGATGATGTTACAAAGCAAAAGTCCCCTTGGGCTCATATGATATGATATGATATGATATGATATGATATGATATGATATGATATGATATGATATGATATGATATGATATGATATGATATGATATGATATGATATGATATGATATGATATGATATGATATGATATGATATGATATGATTTCACAGTGTTCTTCACCAGACCAGAATCCAGTGGAACATCTTTGGGATGCAGTAGAACAGGAGATTCACTCCAAGAAATGGAAAGGTTTATCAGTAATATTAATACATATAAAAAACTTAAAGGACATCATTAATTCACCAGGCAACACAAAATTCCGGTGAATCGCCGTGGTAACCTTAACACGGCCTTACTACCACTGCCGAAGGTTCTGTGAGGTTAACAGGTGTTTTACAGGCCGCCTCTGCCTCACACTGATGAATGTACTCTGACATGTTCAGATGGTCATTTATGGCCATCAGTAAGTTTGGAGTGTGTGTTTGGTGTGTGTATGTGTGTGTGTTTGGAGTGTGTAATTTGAATGAGTGTTTTGCACCTGCAGCAGGTTTTTTGAGGACAGTCGTCACACACACCGAGCAGCAAATGATCCTGTGCTCGACCAGAGCCGTCCAAATTCACTCGCTTGTTAATGGAAAATGATGAGCGGTGACTTTCTCCACAGCCACCTTGAGTCACACACACACACACACACACACAAACACACATACACACACTGAACTTTCCTGCAGTTTTTTTGCATAATGACTAGACACTGCATGCTGATCTATCTGTCCTGACCTGCTGCTCTACAAAATCAACATAAAAACTAATCCACGTCTAGCCACCAAGCTAGCTTGTGTTAGGTTGTTAACTCTAATGCTAGTTTGTGGGTTATGCTGTGTAGCAGGTGTGGCTGTGATTTGGTGCAGTTATGTGTTTGTTTCTGAGCAGTGCTGCTGCAGTACAGGAGGAGGCTGGAAAACTGCTATCACAGAATTACCTGCGTGTCAGTCTGGAGGACTGAGATAGAAAATAAAAGTTCAAACTTGTCACTTTTCTGAGTGGAATGCTCTCGAATGTGTCACACCAATCACAGTTCTGGCAAGAGCTGGCTTGTCACCAGATAAACATCACCAGAGGTTCCAGGAGCTGATGCTGGAGAAACAAGATGAGTAGCCCCAAAGGTCTGCTCACCTCCTGCAGATGGTGACTGAGGCCCTCTGAAGCCACAAAGACAGCCTAAGAAGTGCACAAACTTTCAGGCTAGTTCGAGAACCAACATGACTGTGTTTGCAAACCCAAGTCCCATCACCCCCACACACCCACAACCCCACACAGAAGCTGTGGCAAAGATGGTTTTGCAGTCTGTGGTGAAAGGTGGACTGGAATGAAGGCTTGTTGAGCAGATCCAGGCGAGAATGATGTTCCATGGTTATGATCTGTTCAAGCATCACTTCTAACCAACCCTTCTACCTGTGTCTCTGGAGTGAGGTCTGCTGGGCTGCAAGGAGTCAGAACACCTTCAAGCCTCCAAATGGATCCCATGCTCAGGATCTTCATGGTTCCACAAATTTGCAGAGTGACTCAGAATTTGAACAAGAGAAAGTGTGACTCACTTGTTGGTACAAAAAAGTGTCAGGGATTTTATTTTCACTTGGTTCATTTTAACTCCAATACTGAGCACAACAGACTACAGCAGTTAATGGTCCATCTCCATTGGCTGGATATCTGCTGTGATATACGTCAGTGGTTTCTTTACTGGCAGAAATGTCAGGTAATGAATCCAGCCAGCCCAAACAGCCACCCTGTTACACCACCTTGCTCTTAACAGTCCATATACAGGACTCTGATTCTGCATGGACTTGCACAAGGTGAACACTGTTTCTCCATTTGACGCATATTCAATGCCTCGTTATTGACACGGTCTTAAATTGGCTAGTTTTACTTTTACATTTAGCAGAGTCCTGTAGACTGAGTACATTACAGCAGAGCTTTAGAGTCTCTACCAGAAGCACATCCTCATGCAAGGTCACTGACTCAGGGAATATGAGCTTCATTATTCTAAAACCCCACAGGCGAGGGTACTACAGTATGAAAAGAAAAGATAAGAAACAGATCTTTTCAATAAAAAAATAAATAAAGTGATAATTCAAGTGATGGGTGCCGAAGGAGGTGAAGTGAAGTGGCAGCATCTTTAGGTTTTATTCGATGTATTGGATTTGGATTAAGACCACAGAAAAATGAACTGCATAAATCTGACCCTCTTCCTTTAGGCTTTTTGAGGAATTTTATATGATTAATTTATTAATTAATTGACAGTAACATATTCAATCAGTGATGGTGTTCCTGAAATCCCTAATTTTATATCTCAGTGGTTTTCCAGGTTTCTACTACACACATCTCTCAGCTGAAGGTCTCGTTGTGTTTCTGCTCAGTGATTATTTTGATAGCAGATTTTCCCCTATTTTTCATGTCCAGAGTGAATCTCTCCAGCCTTAATGAAGTTTATGACAATAAATCTGGCTGTGTGTCATTATGAATGCCTTCAGTAATTACTGAAATTCCTGCTCGAGCTTATCGCTGCTGGGCTGAGAGGCATGAGCTGCAGTAATCAGACACCACCCCACTCATTTCAGTCCCTCGCTCTGTTTACAAACTGTACTGACGGAAATGTTCATCGCTGTGTTGTGGTCAGTCGACTGCAGGCACAGAAGATTTAAATCCCAGCACAGCGTCTGGTTTATGGCCCACAGCTGCAGTCGGCTTTATTGCAGAATTAGTGGCATGTGCAGTAAAAGTGGTCTCTCTGCTCTGGTGCTTTATAAATTTTTTAACCTTGGCGTGGAAATGGAGTGAATTTTACACATCAGAGGTATACAAAATTAAATATGGGTCAAGAGAGACCTGTTTTGTGGTTCACTTCTAATGCTACTCCACTCTCAATGATGTCTTATAAATGTGTTCACTGAACGAACTGGAGCTATTGAGGAAGAAATAAAGCCTTTAAAGTGCAAAAATAAAGCTGTCACTCAGAACAAATGCCTGCATCATGATTCTTAAAAATAAAAAAACTCGATAAATCACAACTGAATCTTTTTTTGCCTCCTTTCAAGGATATTTGAGGATTAGAGGATTACTTTTCAAACTTGTCCAAACGAAGATGAGAAGAATGTGAGAAATTAGTGTGCATGTGGAGAGACAGAAAGAGAAAAGGAAAGGAAAAGTGAAAAGTAGGAAAGAAAGAGAGTAAAGAGCAGTAGAGTGAGAGTGGTGTGTGGATGAGAGAGATGTATGAGTGCGACTCCTCGGAGGACAGAAGGTCTCTCAGCAGCAGCTGACTGCCTGTGTTTGTGCATGTCTGGCAGCATTAGCACCAGCTGTACCCTCCACAGTGCCCTTCAGAACTGCCCTTTCCTCCACAGAGACCTGGACAAAACCCAACCGCAGCCCACAAAGAGCTGAGTCAAAAATCACACTTCAAAAACAAAACAATACACAAAAACCAGCGACTACAACAACACAACATCGTCCTGCAGGTCGGCAAACACCAGCCACACGAACACCAACCATTCAGTCATGAAAAAATAGTTCCACCACAAGACTAGTGAAAATTCTCACCATTAAACACAGCTGAAGTGAGGAGATGATCTCTGTGACGACAATCAGTGACTGCTGTTAGTCTACACAACAACACGAGCTCATCATCTAGCCTGAATATATCTGTCCAGTTACCACACTAAAAACACTAGTTTAACAACACAAGCACAAAACACCAGCATCAAAATACTAACACAAACACATCAACCTTAAAAACGGCCACTAGATCAGTGATTTTCAACCACAGTCTCATTGCCATGAGAGATCACCAAGTGTGCCGTGGGAAATCATCCATTTACAATTAATCTGTCCTAAAAATGATGATTTATGTGGTAATAAACTACCATTGTTGAGTGCCTGTGCCTGCGATGTAGTGACTGGCAGAATAATGGAAATACTCCTCCACGTCTGTAGGTAGCGCAATAATGGCCTTGTTAACTTATGACGATATATTTAATGATGCATGTGAAAGGGAGCAGTGACATCTGTGGATAAATATTTAAAAAAGGAAAAGTGCAAACTCTGAACTGGGCCCCGGATGGAATTCTGACCCAGGTTAAGGCCCTAGTATTAGTGGTGGTCAAAAGAAAGCAAAAATGGTTAGCTTGAGGTATTTTTTGTTTGGATTTACTTTTACTTGGGATCTGACTAGAACAACTTCATTGTTCATGGTGTGTGTATTTGTGTGTGTGGGGGGGGGTATTGGGGGGAGCTATCCAGCAGTGCAATGATCTCAAGCAAGCTTAAACACCATCTCCAAATGAAACACCCATTACTTCAAAACAAGAACGCAGACTATTGTATACCTGCATACTGAGAATCAGGCAAATTTAATGAAAAAAGGAGATTAAATTTTCATTATATATAGTACATTATATACAGTGTGTCATATTGTTTAATCTTTAGTTGGTGGTGTGCCGTGGGATTTTTCTTTATGTAAAAAATGTGCCATGCTTCAAAAAAGGTTGAAAAACACTGCACTAGATAACAAACGCAAATGAGGCTCAAGAACTGAAAAACATCAGCAAAAAGATATCAGCTTGCAAACACCAAACTAAAACACCTGGCTCAAATGAATTACCCTAAACACTCCTGTCTTATAACACTGCCCAGCTCCCTTCTGCCCCTAAAATATAAAAAAAAATATATTTAAAAATCTGCAGTGCCTATGGCCAGTATCGGCCCAGCAACCAGACTAAATACACCAGCTGTGAAACACTGCATTTTACTCAACACTGTTCCAACACCAAGCCAAGCTGCTGACCAACCCAAAAACAAACAGGAAGTTTTTACAACTCAAGCAGCTGACAAATTTCTAAAGAAAAAAAAGTGGAAATACATGACGTGTTAAGCGATTAAATACAGCAAGTAGCAGGGGTCATTTTACACAATAACCAATGTGTTGATCCAGATGGAGCTTCAATTATATGAATTGACCACAGAATTGGTCAGAAGGTTACTTGGTTTGTAAAAAGGGAAAAAAGGACTGACGACCAAGACGTGAAGCTAATCCCAGCAGAATAGGGCTAAAGAAAACACTGACTCAAATATGATCAGTCACATGGTATTCAGTCGAGCGTTTCTGACAGTGGCACATTGGCCACAAGGCTGTCATGATGAAAGAAAAGAGAGAGATTTTTTAATTGAAAGTGAGTGAGTGGGTGAGAAAGAGAGAGAGAGAGAGTCTGTTTTACAGAACTATTTTACAGAACAGTGATGTCCCATCAGGGAGCAGGACACGTGGATGTCATTGTCTGATGGACCCGAGCTCCTGTCATCCTGCCCGAGCTCCTGCCCGAGCTCCTGTCATCACCCAGTCTGAGAGAGGAAGATGAGGAGGTGGCTGCTGATCCGTTTCCTGACCGATGCTCCAGTGTAAGTATGAGTGGGCATCAGCGCTGTCTGTCACAGAGGCTCGGGCGATGAAATGCAGGGGAAGAAACGTGATGGAACAGCAAGAAAAAGAAATGAAAGCCTGTGAGAGGAAGAGAGAAAATGTAAATAAGTAAACAACAAAAAAACAACAAAACACTGACCTCCTAAAACATCACTGAGAAAACACAACAACCAGTTCAAAAACACTGAACACAAACACCACCGACCCAACAGCCAAATACTACACCTAACACATCCAGGAGAATAAACACCATGTGGGAACACAGCCTGATGGAATTCTTCTCCAAATCCGACAAGTCTGAACCCACAAGTCTGAGCCGCACTGCTGCCACTCTAGCTCTGAGCTGAATTCAGAGAAGAAAGTGCCAAGAATATTTCACAAGACTCTGTGTTTGAGCAGCAAAAGCTCTGTAAAGTTTCTTGAGACAGACAGGAAATATTTATTCAAAGCAAAGGTATAGTCTTTGGTGTCATCTATAGCAACATCAGTAAAGACGAAGACGTCAGCAGATGTGGCGGTTGATGTTGTTACTGGCAGGTTGACAAGTTTATTATGAAGAGGATTATTTAGACTACAAAAAAGAGAGCAGTGTGTTACAGAGTGTCTGTGCTCAGCACATGTTTAGCACAACAGAACGGAAAGAATCTCCAGGTCATCACAAGGTCAGCACAGAGTGTGTCAAGATATATTCAGAATACATCAATGACCTCTTAGGTCTCAACAGGTCATGGGCACGGCCTTAAGGAGCATCAAATATGGTCTCGCTGCTCACTGGACTATCCCACTTCCCCAACCTCACAACCTGTAAGATGGCATGCCGGAGGTCAGGGAGTGGTCCTGTCCAGCAAGAAGCAAGGCTTTATCATGGTAAGTGTAACTGCTATGTACGTGTCGTTAACTAGGGCATGTACGGATCACCTTATACAAGCAGAAATATATATATATATATATATATATATATATATATATATATATATATATATATGATTACAATGGAATGCAAAATACCCCCAAAGAGAGGAGAACCATCCAAGTCCTATGATTCCCATGAGTCATATTTTGAAAAAAACACTTCTCTTAAGCCTTTAATTCACCATTGACTAACTGCAGAGCTTGTTCAGTATCATTGGCTAAGTGCCACAGAGGAACATGGATCATCCTACTGCTGCATCTGGTGAAGTCCAGTGTGACTGCATCTGGTGAAGATTGCATCTGCAACCTTGGGGTGGTAGTAGCTTCAGTGGTTAACGCTCTGGGTTGTTTGTGATCGTGGTTCAAGCCCTATCACCTCCAAGCTGCCACTGTTGGGCCCTTGAGCAAGGCCCCCAACCCTCCCTGCTCTAGGGCCGCTGCATCAAGGCTGACCCTGTGCTTTCTTAACATATCCCATCCATAACCACTAAGGATGGGATATGTGAAGAAAGGATTTTACTGTGCAGTAATGTATGTATGTCACAAATAAGGGCTATTTAGCCTATCTAGTGAAGTCCTATATTCCAAAATATTTTACCCTTAGCACCTAATGCAGAGAGGAGGCACAGAGGACCCAAGATTAGAAATTTGCCCTGAGCTGAGGGTGTGAACAGCCTGTAGAACAAAGAACATGAAATGCTTGTGAGCAGCACCCGGTCCAGCTTGAATGGTATTGGACTTACCACATACCCACAAGACAGTGTTGGTTGACCAGAAGGAAAGAGAAGGAGAAAAATCCTTATCATTAATAAAACAAGACGGGTCTGAGTCCTCTTCTGGGGCTGTGATGTCTACACGAGTTTTAGGCTTTGGGTTGCCACAACAAATCACACAGGGCCAAAAAACACAAGACAAAAGCCCCACCTCCTCCAACACAACAACAACAAACGCAACTGTTGGACCTTAATCAAGTCATCAAACTCAACATAGTGTTCTGATCAAATACTACACCAAACACACCTACCCACAACACTGAGCCAAATACATGGGTTCAAAAGCACCAGCCCAATCCCCAGTGACATAAACACACTCTGTGGCCCTCTATCTGTAATTTTGCGCAGATGTTTTCGGGGGTGTTCAGTCATGGTGTTCAGCAGCTGCTGCTTGTTTAGAAACAATAGATGAAGCTATTGAAGGTAAATCAGGCTACGTGTCTGGACTCCGTCTCCTCATTGATCTGTTGTTATGGAGCGTAACAGCTTCCACAGATGCCAGCAAACACTCTGATAAACACCTGATCAAATCACTGAGCTCCCATCACACAGTGGAGGAAATGGAGGATGATGAAGATGGAGGAGAGGAAGGTGTGGAAAGATTTTTCTGTGCTAAATAAAAAAAGTTTAGAAGTAGTAGAAGTGATAGAAGACAAGTGTACTCATGAGGTTAAACTCCATGATCCTGAAAGGATCATTATTATTGTTATTTTAAATAAATCAGTGAACACAGTTACATCATTCGCAGAATAAAGACAGATAAACCCTGAAGCCTGAATCCACGTCCTCTGCTACGCTTATTTTAATACTGGACAAGAAACTTGTTCCAGATTTGTGCCTAAGCTTGGAGTCACTATCACTCTGTGGTCTGTTGTTTGTGGGCGTGGCCTGTGCAGCAGTTTAGTTTAGGTTCTAAAGAGAAGCAGAAGTAGCTTTATATAGTTTCCAAAGCTAATTAAATAAAAACTAATGAAAAAACATGCTAATCTGTGGAAAATGTTTGATTTGTTTGATTTACACAGTGAACAAATATCAGACCAGACGTGCTACAGGTTGGCCTGAGGAACGAGAAACTTTACAGCATTATACCTAATTTGCAGAGAATTGTGAGAAATGGAACCAGACCACCATTTGCTAGCTATTAATTAGCCACATAAGCTAACATAAACTGCAAGTTTGCTTTTTGTAGCTCATCATCTGCATAGTAGGAAGCTTCATTATAAATGAGAACGTTATCTAACAAGAAAACAATCATTTCACTGCTCCATCAGAGCGACCGAGTGGCTAACACACATTAAATAGATGAACAAACACGAGCATGACAGCAGACAAGCTAGCAGACAAAATGACATTATTGTAATTTAAACAAGTAGCTTAAATAATCTGCACATTAGAAAGTAATTAAAATCCAGAACACTGCGATTAAAGGCAGAGTGATGCTCCCTGGTGCTGCTAGTTCCTTTCTATCACCACAACCATCTTCAAGGAAAAATCTAAAAGCTGTGTTTTAGCCCAGAGTTTAGTAAGGATTTAACAGCATGTGAGTTGCTGACACGTGCAGGTCGGAATATGTGGTGGGTTCTGCAGTTCCGCTCAGGAGGCTAATTGTGTGACATGGATGACAGAAAAATCTCATTTTCTGTTCTTTCCTCTGCTTTAGGGTGTTAATGTCAGTGTTCAGACAGCATGTAATACGTTCAGGCTTGTGTTAGCGGAGACGGAACACTGCTCCTGATTAACGCCTTTTTGCTGTTTGGGTTTTTACAAGCGCTTTTTAAAATCCTAATATTAAGGGTGCCATTACTTTTTCCACTCCATAGTACAGTATTCTCTTTCAGCTCCAAGCTTTGTGTAGACTCTAATAGCTTCTTTTGTGAGGTGGAAATGGAGCTGGAGCAACAGGAAATGACCAACATGTCCTCGTCCTTATCGTCCAATCAGAGAGAGGATTCTGCTGATCAGAACATCAGATAAACATACAGAGTGACGAGCATTATTTGGCACCAGGGATCAGATAATCACTTCACTTCACTTAATCACTGACCACCACCGCTCCTAATGAACAAACAGTGATCACCACCGCTCCTAATGAACAAACAGTGATCACCACCGCTCCTAATGAACAAACAGTGATCACCACCGCTCCTAATGAACAATCAGTGATCACCACCGCTCCTAATGAACAAACAGTGATCACCACCGCTCCTAATGAACAAACAGTGATCACCACCGCTCCTAATGAAGAAACAGTGATCACCACCGCTCCTAATGAAGAAACAGTGATCACCACCGCTCCTAATGAACAATCAGTGATCACCACCGCTCCTAATGAACAAACAGTGATCACCACCGCTCCTAATGAACAAACAGTGATCACCACCGCTCCTAATGAACAATCAGTGATCACCACCGCTCCTAATGAACAAACAGTGATCACCACCGCTCCTAATGAACAAACAGTGATCACCACCGCTCCTAATGAACAAACAGTGATCACCACCGCTCCTAATGAACAATCAGTGATCACCACCGCTCCTAATGAACAATCAGTGATCACCACCGCTCCTAATGAACAAACAGTGATCACCACCGCTCCTAATGAACAATCAGTGATCACCACCGCTCCTAATGAACAATCAGTGATCACCACCGCTCCTAATGACGAATCAGTGACAACCACAACTCCTAATGCCCAATCAATGACCATAATCTCTCATTAATAACCAATCAGTAATCATCAGTGCTCCTAATGATCATTTGGTGATCAGCGACGCTCATTAACAACTAATCATTCTAATGACCAATCACTGGCCACCACCGCTCCTTATTTATTTATTTATTTTAGCATTTGATTAGTGATAAATTAGAAAATACGCCCCATTCATGGTTCAATCTTTTATTTATCTGAAATTGCTAAGATCCAGTGAAATATTCAGTGTTAACTAGCCCGAGCCGAGGCGATTACAGTGCGGCGGAGGCACTGAGTCACGGTCGAGTCGCTCTTTACTCAGAGGAAGCAACTTGTGGAAGATGGAAATGTGAAACACTTGATGCTTGGCATTATCAGTCCACCAGCGTGATCTTCCTCCAGACTTTCTCGTGTCTCAGAGAGCTTCACACGTTCATGCTGTAACTCAGCTCAGTGGACCGCTTACAATATTCTGTAAGAGGCAGTTAATATTCACATTCTTAATGTCAAAGTTTTGGTACCCGGTCCATCAGGCTAACACACAGACCAACACCAGCTTAAACACATGAGTAATAAAAACATTCAGACTGAGGGGGGAGAGGCCTCATAAAAGTTTTGGCACCCTGTAGGTCAGGGCTTGGCTGCAGATTAGCGTTGGCTTCACCACACTGTGATTATTTGTGTATAGTCTGTTTATCTCTCTATCTATAAGCTTCTGAGGTCTATTTCTGTACATTATAGCAGCAGTGTTAATTTTACAGGGAACTGAGTGTCTTCTGTCTCCAGGGTGTTGTGTATACAAGAGCAGATCATCCAATCACTCGCATTTATCACTCCATCACACTACATCACACACCAACACACTACATCACACACCATCACACTCCAACACACTACATCACACACCATCACACTCCAACACACTACATCACACCATCACACTCCATCACACTCCATCACACTATCACACTCCATCACACTCCATCACACACCATCACACTCCATCACACTCCATCACACTCCATCACACTCCATCACACTCCATCACACACCATCACACTCCAACACACTACATCACACACCATCACACTCCAACACACTACATCACACCATCACACTCCATCACACTCCATCACACTATCACACTCCATCACACTCCATCACACTCCATCACACACCATCACACTCCATCACACTCCATCACACACCATCACACTATCACACTCCATCACACTCCATCACACACCATCACACTCCATCACACTATCACACTCCATCACACTAAATCACTCCATCACACTCCATCACACTCCACCACACACCATCACACTCCATCACACTATCACACTCCATCACACTCCATCACACTAAATCACTCCATCACACTACATCACACTCCACCACACACCATCACACTCCATCACACTATCACACTCCATCACACTAAATCACTCCATCACACTACATCACACTCCACCACACACCATCACACTCCATCACACTATCACACTCCATCACACTAAATCACTCCATCACACTCCATCACACTCCATCACACACCATCACACTCCATCACACTAAATCACTCCATCACACTCCATCACACTATCACACTCCATCACACTAAATCACTCCATCACACTCCATCACACTATCACACTCCATCACACTAAATCACTCCATCACACTATCACACTCCATCACACACCATCACACTATCACACTCCATCACACTAAATCACTCCATCACACTACATCACACTCCATCACACTATCACACTCCATCACACTAAATCACTCCATCACACTACATCACACTCCATCACACTAAATCACTCCATCACACTAAATCACTCCATCACACTCCATCACACTATCACACTCCATCACACTAAATCACTCCATCACACTCCATCACACTCCATCACACTCCATCACACTCCATCACACTATCACACTCCATCACACTCCATCACACTCCATCACACTACATCACACTATCACACTCCATCACACTATCACACTCCATCACACTAAATCACTCCATCACACTACATCACACTATCACACTCCATCACACTAAATCACTCCATCACACTACATCACACTATCACACACCATCACACTCCATCACACTACATCACACACCATAACACTACATCACACTACATCATACTCCATCATACTCCATCACACTACATCATACTCCACCACAATCCATCATACACCATCACACACCATCACTCTCCATCACACTCCACCACTCCATCACACTCCATCACACTACATCAAACACCATCACTCCATCACACACCATCACAATCCATCACACTTCAAAGACACTACATCACACTCTATCACACTCCATCAATTCAATTCAATTCAATTTATTTTGTATAGCGCCTTTTACAATGAACATTGTCTCAAAGCAGCTTTACAAAAGAAGAAAACAGAGAAAGGGGAGGAAAAAATGAAAAATAATAATAAAAAATAAGTAATTAACTAGAAATAAGAATAAATTATTAAATTCTATAATTAGACTATTTTATCCCTAATGAGAAGCCTGTGGCGATGGTGGTAAGGAAAAACTCCCTGAGATGATCTGAGGAAGAAACCTTGAGAGGAACCAGGCTCAGAAGGGAACCCATCCTCATTTGGGTGACACTAAACAGAAAATAATGTAATTGTAGCTGATTAATGTCCTTTCTACAACAGCAATCAATGACCATGAGGAACTATTAGGTCAGTGTAGTTTCTGAGGTCATTATAGACACTAATTCTTTGCTGTCACAAGCTGACAGATGAAATGGCAGATCTGTGATGGTGTGAAAGTCCCCAAGTGGCTCTGTCCATGGCTGTCTCCTGGTCCACACAGATCCATCCACAGCGTCAGTGGGCACCACCAAGCGATGAGACTCCGACCAGGGATAGGGCAGCGGTCGCACTGGAAACTGGCAAACACTGGGAGGTCAGGAGTGGGGTGTATAGCTCCACAGAGAAGGTAGAGAGAGAAAGAGAAAGATATTAAGTTTCTGATCATGTGATGCTTAAAGACAAAGTAGAATTATGTGTAAAGTGCAGGCAGAGACTCCGGCAAGACTAGCTATGACATCATAACTAAAAGAGAGAGCCAGAAGGTCACAGACATGAAGGCTTCCCAGGACATAAAGCATCCAACCACTTCACAGTCAGCAAACCTGAGCGACTTGTGAGGGTGGTAAGATGACAACATCCAACACATCCCAGTCACCAAACACTCTATGACCATGAACCTTCCAGATCTGCTCCTTTACCTAAGAAAACTATACATTAAAAGCTCGACTAAACAAATGTGTCTTCAGCCTAGACTTAAACATTGAGACTGTGTCTGAATCCCCAACACTAATTGGAAGGCTGTTCCATAACTGTGGGGCTTTGAAAGAGAAGCTCTGCCCCCTGCTGTAGCCTTTGCTACTTGAGGTACTACCAAGTAACCAGCACCCTTTGATCAACACTGTCAACACCATAAATACCATTAACACCATCATCAACACCATAAATACCATTAACACCATCATCAACACCATAAATACCATTAACACCACAAATACCATTAACACCATAAATACCATTAACATCAACACTGTCAACACCATAAATACCATTAACACCATAAATATAATTAACATCAACACTGTCAACACCATAAATACCATTAACACCACAAATACCATTAACACCATAAATACCATTAACATCAACACTGTCAACACCATAAATACCATTAACACCATCATCAACACCATAAATACCATTAACACCATCATCAACACCATAAATACCATTAACATCAACACTGTCAACACCATAAATACCATTAACACCATAAATACCATTAACACCATAAATATCATTAACATCAACACTGTCAACACCATAAATACCATTAACACCACAAATACCATTAACACCATAAATACCATTAACATCAACACTGTCAACACCATAAATACCATTAACACCATCATCAACACCATAAATACCATTAACACCAACACTGTCAACACCATAAATACCATTAACATCACGAACACTATCAACACCATGAATACCATTAACACCATCAACACCATAAATACCATTAACATCACCAACACTGTCAACACCATAAATACCATTAACACTATCAACACCATAAACATCACGAACACTATCAACACCATAAATACCATTAACATCACCAACACCATCAACACCATAAATACCATTAACATCACCAACACTGTCAACACCATAAATACCATTAACACTATCAACACCATAAACATCACGAACACTATCAACACCATAAATACCATTAACATCACCAACACCATCAACACCATAAATACCATTAACATCACCAACACTGTCAACACCATAAATACCATTAACACTATCAACACCATAAACATCACGAACACTATCAACACCATAAATACCATTAACATCACCAACACTGTCAACACCATAAATACCATTAACATCACCAACACTGTCAACACCATAAATACCATTAACACCATCAACACCATAAATACCATTAACATCACCAACACTGTCAACACCATAAATACCATTAACACCATCAACACCATAAATACCATTAACATCACCAACACTATCAACACCATAAATACCATTAACATCACCAACACTATCAACACCATAAATACCATTAACATCACCAACACCATCAACACCATAAATACCATTAACATCACCAACACTATCAACACCATAAATACCATTAACATCACCAACACTGTCAACACCATAAATACCATTAACACCATCAACACCATAAATACCATTAACACTATCAACACCATAAATACCATTAACACCATCAACACCATAAATACCATTAACACTATCAACACCATAAATACCATTAACACCATCAACACCATAAATACCATTAACATCACCAACACTGTCAACACCATAAATACCATTAACACCATCATCAACGCCATAAATACCATTAACATCACCAACACTGTCAACACCATAAATACCATTAACACCATCAACACCATAAATACCATTAACACCATCATCAACGCCATAAATACCATTAACATCACCAACACTGTCAACACCATAAATACCATTAACATCACCAACACTGTCAACACCATAAATACCATTAACATCACCAACACTGTCAACACCATAAATACCATTAACATCACCAACACTGTCAACACCATAAATACCATTAACATCACCAACACTGTCAACACCATAAATACCATTAACACTATCAACACCATAAATACCATTAACATCACCAACACTATCAACACCATAAATACCACTAACACCATCAACACCATCACCAACATAAATATCCACCCAACAATACCATTAACACCAGTGCCACCATCATCATCCACACTTCTTGTTCATGTTATTGATCTTTATAATTTTTAATAAAAGAAAAGAACATCTTAGAAATCTCTAGTTGTAAACACTGTAACATCTCAGAGTTTGTGTTTGTGTTTTTATTTATATGTTTGTGTAAATAATATTAATATTAAATGTAGTAAATTAATTCAATTAGAACTAATGCCAATTAAATGATATTAAATTTATGTAATTTAATCAGGAAATGTTAACTACACAAACATGTAAAGCATTTCTGATCAGTAATTTGTGCCCCCACCCCCACACTCTATCAACGGCGCCCCCCACCCCCAGGTGTGGAAACGGAGCGTTCCAGCCGGTGTGGTTAGCGTAGGCGAGTCACTGACACAAACGACACCCTGTAATTTTCCACATATAGCATCAGCACTAATTTCTCATTGTAACACAAAGAGTTTAGTGAGGAGCTCGGAAATCTTTTCTGCTGTGTGTGTGTGTGTGTGTGTGTGTGTGTGTGTCAGGGGCGTTGGCGTTCTCAACAGACGTGTGAAAGCGCTATAATTTCACCTGCCAGTAAAACTGTAGAGTTTATCAGCATCTAATTCACACACGGCTGCTTTCACGCAGCATTCACAGAATAAATTCAATAGCAATTTCATCTCATTTTCCAAACTTCAGCCGATTCTTCAGTAAACAAAGCAGAAGTGAGGGATGGAGAGAAGAGCAGAGCCATCCTGAGGCTCTTCAACAAAACAAAGAAATATGGCTCTTTCCATCAAATAAAACAGTGAGGCACTGAGAGCAGAGACAAGGAGCAGCATGACATCACATCACCAGCCTCACTGAGAACCTCTGGAATACTCCATGAGGAGGAGGAGGAGCAGCATGAGAACATGAAGAAAACATGAGAACCTGACAGTTTCCACATGGAAGTAAACTTACCAGGTTTCCACACTGCTGAACTTTATTCCTCTCTCCATAAACAACTCAGTCAATTTTCTTGTTGATTAGTACATTATACTCTTCACACACAGTCTAAACACCACAACTAAACACCAATGTAACACAAACACTAATCTAACAGAAAAACTAATCTAACACTAAAACTAATCAAACAAAAACACTAAACTAACACTAATCTAACACTAAAACTAATCAAACACAAACACTAACACTAACACTAATCTAACACTAAAACTAATCTAACACAAACACTAATCTAACAGAAAAACTAATCTAACACTAAAACTAATCAAACACAAACACTAAACTAACACTAATCTAACACTAAAACTAATCAAACACAAACACTAATGTAACACTAACACTAATCTAACACTAAAACTAATCAAACACAAACACTAATGTAGCACTAACACTAATCTAACACTAAAACTAATCAAACACAAACACTAATGTAACACTAACACTAATCTAACACTAAAACTAATCAAACACAAACACTAACACTAACACTAATCTAACACTAAAACTAATCAAACACAAACACTAATGTAGCACTAACACTAATCTAACACTAAAACTAATCAAACACAAACACTAAACTAACACTAATCTAACACTAAAACTAATCAAACACAAACACTAAACTAACACTAACACTAATCTAACACTAAAACTAATCAAACACAAACACTAACACTAATCTAACACTAAAACTAATCAAACACAAACACTAATCTAACACTAACACTAATCTAACACTAAAACTAATCTAACACAAACACTAATCTAACAGAAAAACTAATCTAACACTAAAACTAATCAAACACAAACACTAAACTAACACTAATCTAACACTAAAACTAATCAAACACAAACACTAACACTAACACTAACACTAATCTAACACTAAAACTAATCAAACACTAACACTAACACTAATGTAACACTAACACTAATCTAACACTAAAACTAATCAAACACTAACACTAATCTAACACTAAAACTAATCAAACACAAACACTAATCTAACACTAATCTAACACTAACACTAATCAAACACAAACACTAACACTAATCTAACACTAACACTAATCTAACACTAAAACTAATCAAACACTAACACTAACACTAACACTAACACTAATCTAACACTAAAACTAATCAAACACTGAGGCTGATCAGGCCGCAGGCGCTAATGTGGCGCTGGCGCTGATCTGGCACTGAAGGCTGATCAGGCTGGGCGCTGAGCTGGCGCTGATCTGGCACAAGGCTGATCGAGCGCAGGCGCTGATGGCCGACACTGGCGCTGATCTGGCGCTGGGGCTGATCGGGCGCAGGCGCTGATGTGGCGCTGGCGCTGGTCTGACGCTGGGCTGATCAGGCGCAGGCGCTGATGGCGCTGGCGCTGATCTGGCGCAGGCGCTGAGCTGGCGCTGATCTGGCGCAAGGCTGATCAGGCGCTGGCGCTGGCGCTGATCTGGCGCTGGCGCTGGTCTGGCGCGCAAGGCTGATCGGGCGCTGGCGCTGGCACTGGCGCTGGCGCTGGTCTGGCGCTAAGGCTAGTCAGGCGCTGGCGCTGGCGCTGATGTGGCGCTGGCGCTGATCTGGCGCTAAAGACTGATCAGGCGCTGGCGCTGATCTGGCACTGGGCTGATCGGGCGCAGGCGCTGATCTGGCGCTGATCTGGCACTGGCGCTGATCTGGCGCTCAAGGCTGATGGGCGCTGGCGCTGATCTGGCGCTGAGGGCTGATCAGGCGCAGGCGCTGATCTGGCGCTGGTCTGGCGCTGGCGCTGATCTGGCGCTGGCGCTGATCTGGCGCAAGGCTGATCTGGCGCAGGCGCTGGTCTGACGGAAGGCTGATCTGGCGCGCAAGGCTGATCAGGCGCAGGCGCTGAGCTGGCGCTGATCTGGCACTGGCGCTGGTCAGGCGCAGGCGCTGGCGCTGATCTGGCGCTGGCGCTGATCTGGCGCTGGCGCTGGCGCTGATCTGGCGCAAAGGCTGATCAGGCGCTGGCGCTGGCGCTGGCGCTGGCGCTGATCTGGCGCTGGGCTGATCAGGCGCTGGCGCTGGCGCTGATGTGACGCTGGCGCTGATCTGGCGCTCAAAGGCTGATCAGGCGCTGGCGCTGATCTGGCGCTGGGCTGATCAGGCGCAGGGCGCTGATCTGGCGCTGATCTGGCGCTGGCGCTAGTCTGGCACTGGCGCTGATCTGGCGCTGGGCTGATCCAGGCGCAGGCGCTGGCGCTGATCTGGCGCTGGGCTGATCAGGCGCAGGCGCTGAAGCTGGCGCTGGTCTGGCGCTGGCGCTGATCGAGCTACCGGAGGCGCTGGCGCTGATCTGGCGCTGGCGCTGATCTGGCACTGGCGCTGGCGCTGATCTGGCGCTAAGGCTGATCAGGCGCTGGCGCTGGCACTTTGGCGCTGGCGCTGATCTGGCGCTGGGCTGATCGGGCGCTGGCGCTGGCGCTGATGTGGCGCTGGCGCTGATCTGGCGCAAGGCTGATCAGGCGCTGACGCTGATCTGGCGCGCAAGGCTGATCAGGCACAGGCGCTGATCTGGCGCTGATCTGGCACTGGCGCTGATCTGGCGCAAGGCTGATCAGGCGCTGGCGCTGGTCTGGCGCTGGAGCTGATCAGGAGCGCAGGCGCTGATCTGGCGCTGATCTGGCGCTGGCGCTGATCTGGCACTGGCGCTGGTCTGACGCGCTTTCAAGGCTGATCTGGCACGGGCGCTGATCTGACGGAAGGCTGATCTGGCGCTGGAGCTGATCAGGCGCAGGGCGCTGAGGCTGGCGCTGATCTGGCGCTGGCGCTGATCAGGCGCAGGCGCTGGCGCTGATCTGGCGCTGGCGCTGATCTGGCGCTGAGCGCTGGCGCTGGCGCTGATCTGGCGCTGGGAGCTGATCAGGCGCTGGCGCTGGCGCTGGCGCTGGCGCTGATCTGGCGCTGCAAGGCTGATCAGGCGCTGGCACTGGCGCTGATGTGACGCTGGCGCTGATCTGGCACTGGGCTGATCAGGCGCTGGCGCTGATCTGGCGCGCAAAGGCTGATCAGGCACAGGCGCTGATCTGGCGCTGATCTGGCACTGGCGCTGATCTGGCACTGGCGCTGATCTGGCGCTGGCAGCTGATCAGGCGCAGGCGCTGGCACTAGTCTGGCGCAGGCTGATCTGGCACAGGCGCTGATCTGGCGCTGGCGCTGATCCTGGCGCTGAGGCTGATCAGGCACAGGCGCTGGGCTGGCGCTGGCGCTGATCTGGCGCGCAAGGTGAGTCAGGCGCAGGCGCTGGCGCTGGTCTGGCGCTAAGGCTGATCTGGCGCAGGCGCTGGTCTGGCACTGGCGCTGATCTGGCGCGCGGAGCTGATCAGGCGCAGGCGCTGGGCTGGCGCTGGCGCTGATCTGGCGCTGGGCTGATCAGGCTGCAGGCGCTGAAGCTGGCGCTGGCGCTGATCTGGCGCTGGCGCTGATCTGGCGCTGGGCTGATCAGGCGCAGGCGCTAGGCTGGCGCTGATCTGGCGCTGGCACTGATCTGGCGCTGGGCTGATCCAGGCGCAGGCGCTGGCGCTGAGCTGGCACTGGCGCTGATCCTGGCGCTGGGCTGATCAGGCGCAGGCGCTGGCTGGCGCTGAGTCTGGCACTGGGCTGATCAGGCGCAGGCGCTGAGCTGGCGCTGGCGCTGATCTGGCGCGCAAAGGCTGATCAGGCGCAGGCGCTGGCGCTGATCTGGCAGCTGGGCTGATCGGGCTGGCGCTGAGCTGGCGCTGGCGCTGATCTGGCGCTGGCGCTGATCTGGCGCTGGGCTGATCAGGCGCAGGCGCTGAGCGCTGGCGCTGATCTGGCGCTGACGCGATCTGGCGCCAGGCGCTGGCGCTGATCTGGCACCAGGCGCTGGCGCTGATCTGGCGCAGGCGCTGATCTGGCGCAGGCGCTGGCGCTGATCTGGCGCCAGGCGCTGGCGCTGATGCTGGCGCAGGGCGCTGATCTGGCGCAGGCGCTGGCGCTGGTCTGCGCAGGCGCTGATCGCTGGCGGCACCAGGCGCTGGCGCTGGTCTGCGCAGGCGCTGATCTGGCACCGGGCGCTGGCGCTGAGTCTGCGCAGGGCGCTGAAATCTGGCACGCAGGCGCTTTGGCGCTGGTCTGCGGGCGCTGATCTGGCGCAGGGCGCTGGCGCTGATCCTGGCGCAGGCGCTGGCGCTGATCTGGCGCAGGCGCTGGCGCTGATCTGGCACTTTTGGGCGCTGATCTGAGCACCAGGCGCTGGCGCAGGTCTGCGCAGGCGCCTGATCTGGCTTGCCAGGGCGCTGGCGCTGAACGTCTGCGCAGGGCGCTGATCTGGCGCAGGCGCTGGCGAGACTGGTGCTGGCGCCAGGCGCTGGCGCTGATCTGGCGCAGGCGCTGGCGCTGATCTGGCACAGGCGACTCTGGCGCCAGGCGCTGGCGCTGCGCTGATCTGAGCACAAGGCGCTGATCTGGCACGAGCGCCTGGGGATGATCTGGCACCAGGCGCTGATCTGGCGCAGAGGCGCTGGCGCGCTGATCTGGCGCAGGCGCTGGCGCTGATCTGCGCAGGCGCTGATCTGGCGCAGGCGCTGGCGCTGATCTGGCACCAGGCGCTGGCGCTGATCTGGCACAGGCGCTGATCTGGCGCCAGGCGCTGGCGCTGGTCTGCGCAGGCGCTGAGTCTGCGGCACGAGGAGCGCCTGAGCGCTGATCTGGCGCAGGGCGCTGGCGCTGGTCTGGCACAGGCGCTGACGCTGATCTGCGCGCAGGCGCAGGCCGCTGATCTGGCACGCAGGCGCTGGCGCTGAAGTCTGCGCAGGCGCTGATCCCTGGCACAGGCGCTGGCGCTGGTCTGGCACGGGGCGCAGGCGCTGATCACCGGCGCAGGCGCTGGCGCTGATCTGGCGCTGGCGCTGATCTGGCACGGGCGCTGGCGCTGGTCTGCGCAGGCGCTGATCTGGCACAGGCGCTGGCGCTGATCTGGCGCAGGCGCTGGCGCTGGTCTGGCGCAGGCGCTGGCGCTGATCTGGCGCAGGCGCTGGCGCTGATCTGGCGCAGGCGCTGATCTGGCACAGGCGCTGGCGCTGATCTGCACTAGGCGCTGATCTGGCGCAGGCGCTGGCGCTGGTCTGCGCAGGCGCTGATCTGGCGCAGGCGCTGGCGCTGGTCTGGCACGGCGCTGATCTGGCGCAGGCGCTGGCGCTGATCTGGCACAGGCGCTGGCGCTGGTCTGGCACGGGCGCTGGCGCTGATCTGGCACGGGCGCTGATCTGGCACGGGCGCTGGCGCAGGTCTGCGCCCAGGCGCTGATCTGGCACAGGCGCTGAGTCTGGCGCGGAGGCGCTGGTCTGGCGCTGGCGCTCACAGGCGCTTTGGCACTGGTCTGGCACCAGGCGCTGATCTGGCACAGGCGCTGGCGCTGGTCTGGCGCAGGCGCTGGCGCTGGTCTGGCACAGGCGCTGGCGCTGATCACCGGCGCGGGCGCTGATCTGGCACAGGCGCTGGCGCTGAGCTGGCGCTGGCGCTGATCTGGCGCTGGCGCTGATCTGGCGCTGGCGCTGATCTGGCGCAGGCGCTGGCGCTGATGACGCAGGCGCTGGCGCTGATCTGGCGCTGGCGCTGATCTGGCGCAGGCGCTGGCGCTGATCTGGCACAGGCGCTGGCGCTGATCTGGCACAGGCGCTGGCGCTGATCTGGCACAGGCGCGGGCGCTGGTCTGGCACGGGCGCTGATCTGGCGCTGGCGCTGATCTGGCGCAGGCGCTGGCGCTGATCTGGCGCAGGCGCTGATCTGGCGCAGGCGCTGGCGCTGATCTGCAGGCGCTGGCGCTGGTCTGGCGCAGGCGCTGGCGCTGGTCTGGCACGGGCGCTGATCTGGCGCAGGCGCTGGCGCTGATCTGGCGCACGCTGGCGCTGATCTGGCGCAGGCGCTGGCGCTGGTCTGGCACAGGCGCTGGCGCTGGTCTGGCGCAGGCGCTGGCGCAGTCTGCGCAGGCGCTGATCTGGCACGGGCGCTGATCTGGCACGGGCGCTGGCGCTGGTATGGCGCAGGCGCTGGCGCTGATCTGGCACAGGCGCTGGCGCTGATCTGGCACTGGCGCTGATCTGGCGCAGGCGCTGGCGCTGATCTGGCACGCAGGCGCTGATCTGGCGAGCACGGCGCTGATCTGGCACGGGCGCTGGCGCTGTTGATCTGGCGCAGGCGTTGATCTGGCACAGGCGCTGGCGCTGGTCTGGCGCAGGCGCTGGCGCTGGTCACGGCACAGGCGCTGGTCTGGCACCCAGGCGCTGACGCAGATCTGCGCAGGCGCTGATCTGGCGCGGGCGCTGGCGCTGATCTGCACGGGCGCTGGTCTGGCGCAGGCGCTGGCGCTGATCTGGCACGGGCGCTGGCGCTGATCTGGCGCAGGCGCTGGCGCTGATCTGGCGCAGGCGCTGGCGCTGATCTGGCACGGGCGCTGGCGCTGATCTGGCGCTGGCGCTAGTCTGGCACGGGCGCTGATCTGGCACGGGCGCTGGCGCTGATCTGGCGCTGGCGCTGATCCTGGCACGGCGCTGGCGCTGATCTGGCGCGGGCGCTGAGCGCTGATCTGGCACGGGCGCTGGCGCTGATCTGGCGCAGGCGCTGGCGCTGATCTGGCGCAGGCGCTGGCGCTGATCTGGCACGGGCGCTGGCGCTGATCTGGCGCAGGCGCTGGCGCTGGTCTGGCGCTGGCGCAGATCTGGCACCGGCGCTGATCTGGCGCAGGCGCTGGCGCTGGTCTGGCGCAGGCGCTGGCGCTGATCTGGCGCAGGCGCTGGCGCTGATCTGGGCACAGGCGCTGGCGCTGATCTGGCGCTGGCGCTGATCTGGCGCGGGCGCTGGCGCTGGTCTGGCGCAGGCGCTGGCGCTGATCTGCGCTGGCGCTGGTCTGGCGCTGGCGCTGATCTGGCACAGGCGCTGGCGCTGGTCTGGCGCTGGCGCTGATCTGGCGCAGGCGCTGGCGCTGATCTGGCGCAGGCGCTGATCTGGCGCAGGCGCTGGCGCTGATCTGGCGCTGGCGCAAGATCCTGGCGCAGGCGCTGATCTGGCGCAGGCGCTGGCGCTGATCTGGCACGGGCGTTGATCTGGCGCAGGCGCTGATCTGGCACAGGCGCTGATCTGGCACAGGCGCTGGCGCTGAGTCTGCGCAGGCGCTGATCTGGCGCAGGCGCTGATCTGGCACAGGCGCTGGCGCTGATCTGGCGCAGGCGCTGGCGCTGATCTGGCACGCAAGGCGCTGGTCTGGCGCAGGCGCTGGCGCTGATCTGGCACGGGCGCTGATCTGGCGCAGGCGCTGGCGCTGGTCTGCGCAGGCGCTGGCGCAGAGGCTGATCTGGCACCGGCGCAGGCGCTGGCGCTGATCCTGGCACAGGCGCTGATCTGATCTGGCTTGCAAGGCGATTGATCTGGCACCAGGCGCTGATCTGACGCTGGCGCTGGTCTGGCACGGGCGCTGGCGCTGATCTGGCGCAGGCGCTGATCCTGTACAGGCGCTGATCACTGGCGCAGGCGCTGGCGCTGATCTGGCACCCAGGGCGCTGGGCGCTGATCTGGCACGGGCGCTGGCTGCTGATCTGGCGCAGGCCAGGCGCTGGCGCCTGATCTCTGGCGCTGGCGCTGATCACGGCACGGGCGCTGGCGCTGATCTGGCGCTGGCGCTGATCTGGCACAGGCGCTGGCCCGGATTCTGGCGCGGGCGCTGGCGCTGATCTGCGCACCTGGGCGGCGGTCGCGGCGCAGGCGCGCTGGCGCTGATCTGGCGGCGGAGCGCTGATCTGGCGCAGGCGCTGGCGCGCTGATCCTGCGCACAGGCCGCTGATCTGGCGCAGGCGCTGGCGCTGGATCTGCGGCGCAGAGCGGCACTGGCGCTGATCTGGCACAGGCGCTGGCGCCGGTCTGGCACGAGCCGCTGGCGCTGATCTGGCACGGGCGCTGGTCTGGCACGCAGGGAGCGCCTGGCTGGTCTGGCTGCCCGGCGCGCAATCTTGCGCACAGGCGCGGCGCTGATCTGGCGCAGGGCGCTGGCGCTGTTGATCTGCTGGGCGCTGATCTGGCACCAGGCGCAGGCGCTGGTCTGGCGCAGGCGCTTCCGTCTGGCGCAGGCGCTGTTGGCGCTGGTCTGCTGGGCGCTGTTCTGGCACAGGCGCTGATCTGGCACGGGCGCTGGCGCTGATCTGGCACTGGCGCTGGTCCTACGGCACGGGCGCTGGCGCTGGTCTGGCACACGGGCGCTGATCTGGCACGGGCGCTGGCGCTGATCTGGCGCTGGCGCAGATCCTGGCACAGGCGCTGAGTCTGGCACAGGCGCTGGCGCTTCTGAGTCTGGCGCACGGGCGTTGATCTGGCACGGCGCAGGCGCTCGGTCTGGCACGCGGGCGCTGATGCGGCCTGAAGAACGCTGGCGCTGATCTGTTTTTAGGCGCTGGTCTGGCGCCCAGGCCGCTGGCGCTGATCTGGCGCAGGGCGCTGGCGCTGATCTGGCGCAGGCGCTGGCGCTGGTCTGGCGCAGGCGCTGATCTGGCACAGGCGCCTGGCGCTGAGTCTGGCGCTGGCGCAGATCTGGCGCAGGCGCTGAGTCTACGAGCGCAGGCGCTGGCGCTGATCTGGCGCACGGGCGTTGATCTGGCGCAGACGCTGGCGCTGGTCTGGCACCGGGCGCTGGCGCTGAGCAGTCACGAGCGTTGATCTGGCCCAGACGCTGGTCTGGCACGAGGCGCTGGCGCTGATCTGGCACGGGCGCTGGCACCAGATCTGGCACGGGCGCTGATCTGGCGCAGGTCGCAGGCGCTGGTCTGGCACGGGCGCTGATCTGGCACGGAGGCGCTGGCGCTGATCTGGCACGGGCGCTGATCTGGCGCAGGGCGCTGGCGCTGATCTGAGCACGGAGCGCTGATCTGGCACGAGGCTGGGCGCTGATCTGGCATGGGCGCTGATCTGGCGCGCAGGCGCTGGCGCTGATCTGGCGCTGGCGCTGATCTGGCACAGGCGCTGGCGCTGATCTGGCACGGGCGCTGATCTGGCGCAGGGCGCTGGCGCTGATCTGCTGGGCGCTGGCGCTGATCTGGCGCAGGCGCTGGCACTGATCCTGGCACAGGCGCTGGCTGGCGCTGGTCTGCGCACAGGGCGCTGATCCTGGCACGAGGGCGCTGGCGCTGATCTGGCACGGGCGCTGATCTGGCACGGGCGCGGGCGCTGGCTGGCGCAGTCTTGCGCAGGCGCTGATCTGGCGCAGGCGCTTTGATCCTGGCACCAGGCGCTGGCGCTGAGTCTGGCACGGAGCGCTGATCCTGGCACAGGCGCCTGGCGCTACAGTCTGCGCAGGCGCTGATCTGAGCACAGAGGCGCTGCAGTCTGGCACGGCGCTGGCAGCTGAGTCTGCACTGGGCGCTGATCACAACGAGAGCGCAGGCGTGATCTGCGCAGGCGCTGATCTGGCGCAGGGCGCTGGTCTGGCACAGGGCGCTGGCGCTGAGTCTTGCGCACGGGCGCTGAAGTCTGAGCGCCCAGGCCGCTGGCGCTGAGTCACGAGCACAGGCGCTGGCGCTGATCTGTGGCACGCAGGCGCTGGCGCTGAGTCTTCGCACGGGCGCTGGTCTGAGCGCAGGCGCTGGCGGCTACAGTCATGCGCCCAGGCATGGCGCTGATCAGCGCAGACGCCTGAGCGCTGGTCTGCTGGGCGCTGATCTGGCACGGGCGCTGGCACAGTCTGCGCAGGCTGCTGGCGCTGATCTGGCGCAGGCGCTGATCTGGCGCCGAGCCGCTGGCGCTGATCTGGCGCAGGCGCTGAGTCTGCACCCAGGCGCTTCAGGCACTTTGGCGCTGGTCTTACGCAGGCGCTGGTCAGTCTGGCGCAGGCGCTGGTCTGGCGCAGGCGCTGGCGCTGGGCGCTGATCCTGGCACAGGGCGCTGATCTGGCACGAAGGCGCTGGCGCTGAGTCTGACGGCAGGCGCTGAAGTCTGGCGCAGGCGCTGGCGCGCTGATCTGGCGCTGGCGCTGATCTGGCGCAGGGCGCTGATCTGCGCGCAAGGCGCTGCCGCTCGATCTGGCACGAGCGCGCTGATCTGTGCGCAGGCGCACTGGCGCTGATCTGGCACCAGGCGCTGGCAGCTGGTCTGCACGGGCGCTGATCTGGCACCCAGGCCGCTGGCGCTGATCACCGGCACCAGGCGCTGAGTCTGGCGCACAGGCGCTGGCCTGGCCACGGGCGCTGAGTCTGGCACTGAGGCGCTGGCGCTGCAGTCTGCACAAGGCGCTGGCCGCTGATCTGGCACTGGGCGCTGATCTGGCACAGGCGCTGGCGCTGAGTCCTGGCGCAGGCACTGGCTGCTGATCTGGCACAGGCCTGCGGACTTGCTGGTCTGCACGGAGCGCTGATCCTGACGCGAACGGGCCGCTGGCGCTGAGTCGCTGAAGAAATCGCGCGGATGTGCGCTGATCGCTGGCGCAGTGCGCTGGCCCTGAGCACGGGCGCTGATCTGGCGCATGGGCGCTGAAAGCGCTGAAGTCTGCACGCAGAGCTGCTGGCGCTGGTCTGGCACAGAGGCGCTGGCGCTGAGTCCTGGCACGGGCGCTGAGTCTGGCGCAGGCGCTGGCCTGAGCGCAGGGCGCTGAGTCTGGCGCAGGCGCTGGCGCTGCAGTCTGCGCACGAGGCGCTGGCGCTGATCCTGGCGCGGGCGCTGATCCTGAGCACGGGGCGCTGGCGCTGGTCTGCGCGGGCGCTGATCCTGGCACGGGCGCTGATCTGGCGCAGGCGCTGAGCGCTGAGTCTGCGCAGGCCGCCTGATCTGGCACTGGCGCTGGCGCTGAGTCTGCACCAGGAGCGCTGGCGCTGATCTGGCACAGAGCGCTGGCGCTGGTCTTCCGCACAGGCGCTGATCTGGCACAGGCGCTGGCGCTGATCTTGCGCACAGGCGCTGGCGCTGATCTGGCGCAGGGCGCTGATCTGGCGCGCAGGCGCTGGCGCTACGGCGCCTGAGTCACTGAGCACTGAGCGCCTGGCTGGCGCTGGTCTTGCCCAGGCGCTGATCTGGCACCCAGGCGCTGGCGCTGGTCTGCACAGAGCGCTGGTCTGGCACCCAGGCGCTGGCGCTGAGTCACCGGCGCAGGCGCTGGAGTCTGGCACGGGCGCTGGCGCTGATCTGAGCACGGGCCAGCTGATCTGGCGCAGGCGGGCGCTGGCGCTGGTCTGGCACCCAGGCGCTGGTCTGGCACGGGCCAACCTGGCGCTGGTCTGCGCAGGCGCTGATCTGGCACGGGCGCTGAGCGCTGATCACCGAAGCACCCAGGCGCTGGCGCTGATCTGGCACGAGGCGCTGATCTGGCACAGGCGCTGGCGCTGATCTGGCGCAGGCGCTGATCTGGCGCAGGCGCTGTGTGGCGCTGCAGTCTGCGCAGGCGCTGATCTGGCGCAGAGCGCTGGCGCTGATCCTGGCGCCTGGCGCTGATCTGGCGCAGGCGCCTGGCGCTGATCTGGCGCAGAGCGCTGGCGCTGATCCTGGCGCAGGCGCTGGCGCTGATCTGACGCGGGCGCGGCGCTGGTCTGGCGCAGGCGCTGGCGCTGGTCTGAGCACGGGCATGGCGCTGATCTGCGCAGGCGCTGATCTGGCGCCAGGCCGCTTTGGCGCTGATCCTGGTCAGCACGGGCGCTGGCGCGTGATCCTGAGGCACGGGCGCGCTGATCCTGGCGCGCAGCGCGCTGGCGCTGATCTGGCGCGAGGGCGCTGGCGCTGGTCTGGCGCGGGCGCTGGCGCTGATCTGGCACGGGCGCTGATCCTGGCACAGGCGCTGGCGCTGGTGCTGCGCAGGCGCTGATCTGGCGCGAGGCGCTGGCGCTGAGTCTGCGCAGGCGCTGATCTGGGCGCAAGGCGCTGGCGCTGATCACAGGCGCTGGCGCTGATCTGGCACCCAGCGCGAGCGCCTGGCGCTGGTCTGCGCAGGCCGCTGGTGCTGGCGCAGGCCGCTGGCGCTGATCCTGGCGCGAGGCTGACGCCACGGTCTGGCAGAGGCGCATGATCACCGGCACAGCACCGGGGGCGCTGCGCGCTGATCTGGCACGGGCGCTGGTCGGCACCCAGAGCGCCTGGCGCTGATCTGGCACGGGCGCTGATCTGGCAGGCACGGGGCGCTGGCGCTGGTCTGCACCCCGGGCGCTGGTCTGGCGCAGGGCGCTGGCGCTGAGTCTTGCGCAGGCGCTGATCTGGCACGAGGCGCTGGCGCTGATCCTGGCACCGGGCGCTGATCTGGCGCAGGCGCTGGCGATGGCGCAGGCGCTGATCTGAGCACAGGCGCTGAGCTGATCTGGCGCGCAGGCGCTGTGGCGCTGAGTCTGGCGCAGGCGCTGGCGCTGGTCTGGCAGCAGGCGCTGGTCCTGGCACCCAGGCGCTGGCGCAGATCTGCACAGGCGCTGATCTGAGCGCAGGAGCGGCTGATCTGGCGCGCAGGCGCTGGCGCTGTTATGGCCGCAGGCGCCTGGCGCTGATGCCTGGCGCGAGGCGCTTCGAGCGCTGATCTGGCGCTGGCGCTGAGTCTGGCTTTGCAGGCGCTTTGGCGCTGATCTGGCGCAGGCGCTGATCTGGCACCAGGCGCTGACGCTGGGTAAGCTGGCGCTGGCGCTGATCCTGGCGCTGGCAGCTTTGATCTGGCGCTGGCGCTGATCTGGCGCTGGGAAGCTGGCGGCGCTGATCCTGGCGCCCAGGCGCCTGGCGCTGAGTCTGCACAGGCGCTGGCGCTGGTCTGGCGCAGGCGCTGGCGCTGATCTGGCGCGGGCGCCTGGCGCTGGTCTGGCACGCAGGCGCTGATCTGGCACAGGCGCTGGTCGCGGGCTGCGGGCGCCCCCTGGCGCTGATCTGGCACGAGGCGCTGATCACCAACGCAGGCGCTGTCTGGCGCAGGCGCTGGCGCTGGTCTGGCACCAGGCGCTGATCTGAGCGCTGGCGCTGGTCTGGCGCAGGCGCTTTGGCGCTGATCTGGCACAGAGCGCTGATCCTGGCACTTTGGCGCTGGAGTCTGGCGCTGGCGCTGGTCTGGCACCCGGAGGCGCTGGCGCTGATCTGGCACGGGCGCTGATCTGAGCACGGGCGCTGGCGCTGATGCGGCGCTGGCGCTGGTCTGAGCGCAGGCGCTGGCGCTGGTCTGGCGCAGGCGTTGATCTGGCACCAGGCGCTGAGGCAGCTGGTCTGGCACCCAGGCGCTGAAACACGCTGATCTGAAGCGCTGGCGTTGATCTGGCACAGGCGCTGGCGCGCTGATCTGGCACGGGCGCCTGAGTCTGGCGCGGGGCGCTGGCGCTGATCTGGCACGCTGGGCGCTGATCTGGCGCAGGCGCTGGCGCTGATCTGAGCGCTGGCGCTGGTCTGGCGCATGGCGCTGATCTGGCGCAGGCGCGCTGGCGCCTGAAGTCTGGCGCGGGCGCTGAGCGCTGAGTCTGCGCAGGCGCTGGCGCTGGTCTGCAGGCACTGGCGCTGGTCTGGCGCAGGCGCTGGCGCTGATCACCGGCGCAGGGCGCTGGCGCTGGTCTGCGCAGGAGCGCTGATCCTGGCGCAGGCGATTGATCTGGCGCCAGGCGCTGGCGCTGATCTGGCGCGCTGGCGCTGATCTGAGCACGGGCGCTGGCGGCATGATCTGGCACTGGGCGCTGATCTGGCGCAGGCGCTGATCGGCACAGGCGCTGGCGCTGATCTGGCGCTGGCGCAGATCTGGCACAGGCGCTGATCTGGCGCAGGCGCTGGCGCTGATCTGGCGCAGGCGCCTGGCGCTGGTCTGCACCCAGGCCGCTGATCTGGCCGCTGGCGCTGATCCTGGCGCAGGCGCTTTGGCGCTGATGTCTGAGCGCCCAGGCGCTGGCGCTGAGTCTGCTGCAGGCGCTGATCTGGCGCTGGCGCTGAGTCTGGCGCGCATGAGCGCTGGGGCGCCTGATCTGGCGCTGGCGCGCTGATCTGGCGCAGGCGCCTGGCGCTGATCTGAGCACAGGCGCTGTTGATCGGACGCAGGCCGCTGGCGCTGATCTGGCGCTGGCGCAAGGTCTGAGCGCAGGCGCTGATCCTGGCGCGGAAGCGCTGGCGCTGTTGATCTGACGCGACGACTGATCTGAGCGCAGGCGTTGATCTGAGCACGGGCGCAGAGCGCTGATCTGGCACGGAGCGCTGGTCTGGCACAGGCGCTGGCGCTGGTCTGCGCAGGCGCTGGTCTGGCGCAGAGCGCTGATCTGGCGCGCAGGGCGCTGGCGCCTGATCTGAGCGCAAGGAGCGCTGATCTGGCGCAGGCGCTGGCGCTGATCTGGCACGAGGCGCTGGCGCTGATCTGGCACGGGCGCTGATCTGGCACGGGCGCTGGCGCTGGTCTGCACGGGCGCTGATCTGAGCGCAGGCCGCTGGCGCTGATCTGGCACGGGCGCTGATCTGGCGCAGGCGCTGGCGCTGAGCGTCTGCGCAGGCGCTGATCTGAGCACAGGCGCTGGCACTGAGCGCTGGCGCTGATCTGGCACGCGGGCGCTTTGAGCGCTGATCTGGCGCTGGCGCTGATCTGGCGCAGGCCCGCTGGTCTGGCACGGAGCGCTGGCGCTGATCTGGCGCTGGCGCTGATCTGGCACGGAGCGCTGGTCTGGCACCCAGGCGCTGGCGCTGATCTGGCACGGGCGCTTGATCTGGCGCAGGCCGCTGAGCGCTGATCTGGCGCTGGCGCTGATCTGGCACGAGGCGCTGGCGCTGATCTGGCACGGGCGCTTTGGCGCGCTGGTCTGCGCAGGCGCTGATCTGGCGCAGGCGCTGGCGCTGATCTGAGCGCAGGCGCTGGTCTGGCACAGGCCGCTGGCCTGGCACAGGCGCTGATCTGGCGCAGGCCGCTGACGCTGATCACCAGCACTTCGGCGCTGATCCTGGCGCAGGCGCTGGCGCTGATCTGGCGCGAGGCGCTGGCGCTGATCTGAGCACAGGCGCGCTGAGCGCTGATCTGGCGACCTGGGCGCTGATCTGGCGCACGCAGGCGCTGGCACTGGCGCGCAGGAGCGCTGAGTCTGGCACGGGCGCTGGCGCTGGTCTGGCGCACGGGCGCTGGCGCTGAGTCTGGCGCAGGCGCTGATCTGGCACAGGCGCTGGCACGCTGATCTGCGCAGGCGCTGATCTGGCGGCACGGGCGCTGATCTGGCACAGCGAGCGCTGGCGCTGATCTGCACGGAGCGCTGATCCTGAGCGCGCAGGCGCCTGGCGCTGATCTGGCACGCGGCGCTGATCTGGCGCAGGCGCTGGCGCTGGTCTGCGCAGGCGCTGATCTGGCACGCAGGCGCTTCCGGCGCTGGTCTGCGCAGGCGCTTTGGCGCTGAGTCTGGCACAGGCATGGCGCTGAAGTCTGCGCAGGCGCTGATCTGGCGCAGGCGCTGGCGCTGGTCTGGCGCGGGCGCTGGTCTGGCACAGGCGCTGATCTGAGCACGCAGAGCGCTGATCTGGCACCGCAGGCGCTTTGGCGCTGATCTGCACCCAGGCGCCTGGCGCGCTGAAGTCTGCGCGCAGGCGCTGAAGTCTGGCGCAGGCGCTTTGGCGCTTCGCAGATCTGCACGGGCGCTGTTCTGTGCACGGAGCGCTGGTCTGAGCGCAGGCGCTGGCGCTGATCTGCGCAGGCGCTGATCTGGCACCAGGCGCGCAGGCGCTGGTCTGGCACCCAGGCGCTGATCACCCAGGCACGGGCGCTGGCGCTGATCTGGCGCCAGGCGCTGATCTGAGCGCAGGCGCTGGCGCTGATCTGCGCAGGCGCTGATCTGGCGCAGGCGCTGGCGCTGATCTGGCGCAGGCGCCTGGCGCTGATCTGGCGCCAGGCGCGGCGCTGATCTGGCGCAGGCCGCTGGCGCTTCTGATCTCCGGCACCCGGCGCTGGCGCTGATCTGGCATGGAGGCGCTGGCGCTGAAGTCTGCGCTTTGGGCGCTGATCCTGAGCGCAGGCGCTGGCGCTGATCCTGGCGCTGGCGCTGATCTGGCACGAGGCGCCTGGCGCTGATCTGGCGCAGGCGCTGGCGCTGATCCCGGCACCCGAGGCCGCTTCGCGCTGATCTGGCGCAGGCGCTGGCGCTGATCTGGCATGGGCCGCTACGGCCGCTGATCTGCACGGGCGCTGATCGGCGCTGATCACCAGCGCACGGAGGCACTGGCGCTGGTCTGGCGCTGGCGCTGAGTCTGAGCCGCAGGCGCTGGCGCTGATCTGGCGCAGGCGCTAGTCTGGCGCAGGCGCCGGCAGCTGATCTGGCACCGGGCGCTGGCGCTGATCTGAAGCAGGCGACTTCGGCGCTGGTCTGGCACAGGCGCTGATCTGGCATGACGCTGGCGCTGCAGTCTGCACCCAGGCGCTGATCTGGCAGCACCAGGGCGCTGGCGCTGGTCTGCGCAGAGCGCTGATCTGAGCGCGCAGGCGCTGACGCTGATCTGGCGCTGGCGCTGATCTGGCGCAGGGCGCTGGCGCTGGTCACCGCACGGGCGCTGATCTGGCGCGGAGGCGCCTGGCGCTGATCTGGCACAGGCGCTGGCGCTGATCACCAGAGAGCGCAGGCGCTGGCACTGTCACAGCACAGGCACTGGCGCTGATCTGGCACAGGCGCTAGTCTGGCGCAGGCGCTGGCTGCTGATCTGAGCGCAGGCGCTGATCGTGGCGCCCAGGCGCTGGCGCTGGTCTGCGCAGACGCTGATCTGGCACCAGGCGCTGGCGCTGATCTGCGCAGGCGCTGGCGCTGATCTGAGCGCGAGACCGCTGGCGCTGATCTGAGCGGGCCCGGGCGCTGATCCTGGCGCAGAGCGCTGACGCTGATCTGACGCAGGCGCTGGCGCTGATCTGGCACGGGCGCTGGCATCAGATCTGGCACAGGCGCTGGCGCTGAAGTCTGGCGCAGGCGCTGATCTGGCATGGAGCGCTACCAGCGCAGATCTGGCACGGGCGCTGGCGCTGATCTCACCCGGCGCAGGCGCTGGCGCTGGTCTGGCGCTGGCGCTGTTACAAGTCACGAGCACAAGGCGCTGATCTGGCACCAGGCGCGGGCGCTGTTAATGACGGCACAGGCGCTGACGCTGAGTGGCACTAGACGCAGATCTGGCGCTGGCGCTGATCTGGCACTGGCGCTGTCTGGCACTTTGGCGCTGGCGCTGAGTCTGGCGCGCAGGCGCTGGCGCTGATCTGAGCAGGCACTGGCGCTGATCTGGCACGGGCGCTGACGCTGGTCTGGCACGGGCGCTGGCGCTGATCCTGGCGCTGACGCTGATCTGGCGCTGGCGCTGATCTGGCGCTGAAACGCTGGCGCTGATCTGGGCACGCAGGCGCTGATCTGGCGGCGCTGAAGTCTGCTGCACCCAGGCGCTGACGCTGATCCTGGCGCAGGCGCTGACGCTCGATCTGAGCCACGACGCTGGCGCTGAGTCTGGCACCCAGGCGCTGATCTGGCACGCAGGCGCTGATCTGGCACCCAGGCTTTGGCGCTGGTCTGGCGCCAGGCGCTGATCTGGCGCTGGCGCTGATCTGGCACGCAGGCGCTGGCGCTGCAGTCTGGCGCGGGCGCTGGTCTGGCGCTGGCGCTGGTCTGGCGCTGGCGCTGATCTGGCGCGAGGCGCTGGCGCTGATCTGGCGCAGGGCGCTGATCTGGCGCCCAGGCGCTGGCGCTGGATCTGAGCGCTGGCGCTGGTCTGGCGCAGGCGCTGGCGCTGATCTGGCGCAGGCGTTGATCTGGCGCGGGCGCTGACGCTGATCTGGCGCAGGCGCTGGCGCTGATCACCAGCGCTGGCGTTGATCTGGCGCCAGACGCTGGCGCTGATCTGGCACGCAGGCGCTGATCTGGCGCAGGCGCTGGCGCCTGAGTCTGGCGCTGGCGCATGATCCTGGCACAGGCGCTGGCGCTGATCTGGCACGGGCGCTGGCGCTGGTCTGCGCGGGCGCTTCGCTGATCTGGCGCCCAGGCGCTGGCGCTGATCTGGCACGCAGGCGCTGACGCTCAGTCTGCGCGGAGCGCTGAAGTCTGGCACGGAGCGTTGATCTGGCGCAGAGCGCTGAGCGCTGATCTGACGCTGGCGCTGATCTGGCGCAGGCGCTGGCGCTGATCTGGCGCAGGGCGCTGAGTCTGGCGCCCAGGCGCTGGCGCCCTGATCTGGCGCTGGCGCAGGTCCCTCTGGCGCAGGCGCTGATCACCTGGCACGAGGCGCTGGCGCTGATCTGGCACCGAGCGCTGGCGCTGGTCTGCGCAGGCGCTGATCTGACGCTGGCGCTGATCTGGCTGCAGGCGCTGGCGCTGATCTGGCACAGGCGCTGACGCTGAAGTCTGCGCACGGGCGCTGATCCTGGCACTTTGGCGCTGATCTGGCGCAGGCGCTGAGCGCTGATCTGGCGCTGGCGCGTGATTTGGCGCAGGCGCTGGCGCTGGTCTGGCGCAGGCGCTGATCCTGGCACGGGCGCTGGCGCTGATCCTGAGCGCACAGGCGTTGATCTGGCACCAGGCGCTGATCTGGCGCAGGCGCTGATCTGGCGCAGGCCGCTGGCAGCGCTGAGTCTGCGCAGGCGCTGATCTGGCGCTGGCACCCAGATCTGGCGCAGGCGCTGGCGCTGATCCGGCACGGGCGCTGGCGCTGATCTGGCTGGGCGTTGATCTGGCGCAGGCGCTGATCTGAGCGCACGGGCGCTGAGTCTGGCGCGCAGGCGCTGGCGCTGAAGTCTGCGCAGGGCGCTGATCTGAGCGCAGGCGCTGATCTGGCGCAGGCGCTGGCGCTGATCGCTGGCACCGCAGGCGCTGATCTGGCACGGGCGCTGGCGCTGATCTGGCACGGGCGCTGGCGCTGGTCTGAGCGCAGAGCGCTGATCTGGCATCGGAGCGCTGGCGCTGGTCTGCGCAGGCGCTGGTCTGGCACGCGGGCGCTGACGCTGATCTGGCGCAGGCGCTGATCCTGGCACGGGCGCTGGCGCTGGTCTGCGCGAGCGCTGATCTGGCGCAGGCGCTGACTTTGGCGCTGGCGCTGGCGCTGATCTGGCAGCCCAGGCGCTGAGCGCTGATCTGGCGCTGGCGCTCGAGGTCTGAGCGCAGAGCGCTGATCTGACGCCCAGGGCGCTGGCGCTGGATCTGGCGCTGACGCTGATCTGGCGCAGGCGCTGGTCTGGCACCAGGCGCTGGCGCTGATCTGGCACGCAGGCGCTGATCTGAGCGCAGGCGCTGCGCTGGTCGGCGCGGGCGCTGATCTGGCGCAGGCCGCGGACGCTGATCTGGCACAGGCGCTGGTCTGGCGCTGATCTGGCGCAGGCGCTGGCGCTAGTCGGCACCCAGACGCTGAGCGCTGATCTGGCGCTGGCGCTGATCTGAGCGCAGGCGCTGGCGCTGTTATGGCGCAGGCGCTGGCGCTGATCTGGCGCATGGCGCTGATCTGGCACCAGGCTGCTGGCGCTGTTGGCACCCAGGCGCTGACGCTGATCTGGCGCTGGCGCTGGTCACGGCGCTGGCGCCTGGCGCTGATCTGGCGCTGGCGCTGATCTGGCACCCAGGCGCTGGCGCTGGTCTGCGCACGGGCGCTGATCTGGCACGGGCGCTGGTCGCCTGGTCTTAACGAGGCGCTGATCTGGCGCAGGCGCTGGCGCTGGTCTTGCGCAGGCGCTGGTCTGGCACGGGCGCTGATCTGGTCTGCCGCGGGCGCTGATCTGGCACGGGCTGGTCTGGCGCAGGCGCAGGCGCTGATCGAGCGCAGGCGCTGATCTGGCGCAGGCGCTGACGCTGATCTGGCGCAGGCGCTGATCTGGCACCGGGCGCTGACGCTGAAGTCTGGCGCAGGCGCCTGACGCTGATCTGGCACTGAGCGCTGGCGCTGATCTGGCGCAGGCGCTGGCGCTGATCTGGCGCAGGCGCTGATCTGGCACGGGCGCTGGCGCTGATCTGGCGCTGGCGCTGATCTGGCGCAGGCGCTGATCTGGCGCTGGCGCTGATCTGGCGCAGGCGCTGATCCTGGCGCAGGCCGCTGGCGCTGATCTACCGGCGCTGGCGCTGATCTGGCACGGGCGCAGGCGCTGATCTGGCACGGGCGCTGATCTGGCACGGGCGCTGGCGCTGGTCTGGCGCAGGCGCTTCAGTCACCGAGCACCAGGCGCTTCGAGCGCTGATCTGCGCAGGCGCTGATCTGGCTACGGGCGCAGAGCGCTGATCTGAGCACGGGCGCTGATCCTGGCGCAGGCACTAAGCACTAATCCTATACAAGACACTAATCCTATAAGCACAAAGCACTAGCACTAACACTAATCCTAACACAAAGCACTAATCTAACACTAACACTAATCTAACACAAACACTAATCTAACATATAAACACTAATCTCAACACCATGTAACTGAAACACAAGCAGAAATCATAGCGTCTCTCACACAGATACACAATCAAATCTGGTGTGATGCTTCCCCCTGCTGAGAGCAGAGCAGGAAGTGAAGAAGGTGATGAAAATAAACAAAAATAGTACATTGTAGTTAGTTTGCTCAGATCATTTTTAACACGAATAAATAATTCATCAAATGTTCATATTTAATGTTTTACAACTTTTGGAATTTAATACACAAAAAAATTAAACCTCTCTTAAACATGCACTTTGCTCCTTAATTTGATATTTAGAGGTGGTGTAAGTTATTTAATTTATTGAAGTTAGATATTATTTGTATGGTATGGGATTAGTTATGTGGTGTGGAGATAGTAGTTATGTGAGCGTGGGGAATGTAGTAATTATGTAGCGTGGGGAGTGAGGATTAGTTATGTGACATGGGGAGTGAGTTATGTAGGCGTGGGGATTTTAGTTATGTGGCCAGTGAGGGAGTAGTTATGTGGTGTGGGGGTTTAGTTATGTGGCTTTGGGATTAATTTATGTGGTGTGGGGAGTGGATTATGTGGCGTGGGGTTTAGTTTATGTGAGTGGGGAGTATTTATGTGGCTTTGGGATTAGTTATTGCTGTAGCGTGGGGGAGTAGTTATGGCGTGGGGAGTTTAGTTATGTGGCGTGGGTTGAATTATGTAAGCGTTTGCAGTGGGGAAGTAGTTATAGTGAAGCGTGGGGTTTTGAATTATGGCGTGGGGAAGTAGATTGTTATTATGTAGGCGTGAGGAAGTAGTTATGTAGGCTGGGAGTTTAGTATGTGGCGTGGGAAGTTTGAATTATGTGGCGTAGGGACCCAGATTATGCGTGAGAGTGGTGCTGCTTGGCGTGGGGAGTAGTTATGTGGCGTGGGGTTTAGTTATGGCGTGAGGAAGTAATTTATGAGAAGTAGTTATGTGGCGTGGGGAGAGTTTTAGATTATGGCGTGGTTAGTTATGTGGCGTGGGGAGCAGATGGAAGTAGTTGTAGCCCAGCGTGGGGATTTAATTTATGGCGTGGGTTTGAATTATGGTGTGAAATATGTGGCGTGGGGATTTTGAGTTATGTGGCGTGGGAGTAATTGTGGGCGTGGGAGAGTAGTTATGTGGCGTGGGAGCAGATTATGGCGTGGGGATTTTAGTTATGTAGCGTGGAGAAGTAGTTATGTGGCGTGGGAAATAATTATGTGGCGTGAGGTTTAGTTGGTATGTAGCGTGGGAGTAGTTATGTAGGCGTGAGAGTAGAATTATGTGGCGTGGGGTTTAGTTATGTAGCCAGGAAGTGAGATGGTGCTTGGCGTGGGAGTTGGTATGTAGTGTGGGGAGTGGTGTGGGGCGTGGGGAAGTAGTTATGTAGCGTGGGAAGTAGTTATGTGGCGTGGGGTTGAATTATGTGGCGTGGAAGTAGTTATGTGGCGTGGGGAGTAGTTGAATGTGGCGTGGGGGGATAATTTATGTAGTGTGGGGATTGGTTATGTAAGTGGGAAATGAATTATGCCCAGCGTGGGGGAGTAGTTATGTAGGCGTGGAGTTTGAGTGATTATGTAGGCGTGGGGAGTAGTTATGTGCCGTGGGGGAAGTGGTGGCGTGGGGAAGTGAATTATGTAGGCGTGGGGATGAATTATAGCCAGTGTGAGTTAGATTATGTGGCGTAGAGAGTAGTGTATGTAGCGTGGGGTTTGAAGTTATAGTAGCGTGGAAATGAGAAGTTATGTAGGCGTGAGGATTAATTATGTGGCGTGGGGAAGTTGAATTATGTGGCGTGAGGAGTAGTTATGTGGCGTGGGGTTTAGTTATGTGGCGTGGGAGTAGTTATGTGGCGTGGGGAGTAGCGAATTGTGTAGGCGTGGGGAGTTGGTATGTGGCGTGGGGAAATGGTCATGTAGCGTGGGAGTTTTAGTTATGTGGCGTAGAAGTAGTTATGTGGCGTGGGGTTACTGTCATATCAACGCGTGATGGGAGCGATCAGACCACAGCAGAGAGTCAGAGATCAGTCCATGTATGTATGTCAGAGACCTTTAGTCTGTATTAAGGAGTAGTTATGTAGGCGTGGGGTTTAATTATGGCGTAAGGGAGTAGTTATGTAAGTGGGGAAGCTGGTATGGCAAAGTAAGGGAAGAGTAATTATGTGGCGTGGGGTTTTAGTGATGTGGCGTGGGGAGAAGTTATGTGGCGTGGGGTTTATGTGGCGTGGGGAGTTTAGTTATGTAGCGTGGGAGTAGTTATATGGCGTGGGGGGTAGTTATGTGGCGTGGGGTTTGGTGTGTGGCGTGGGGGGGTGAATTATGTAGGCGTGAGGATTTGAATTATGTGGCGTGGGGAGTTTAGTTATGTGGCGTGGGGAGCCAGTTATGTAGGCGTGGGGTTTGAATTATGTGGCGTGGGGTTGAATTGTGTAGCGTGGGAAGTAGTTATGTGGCGTGGGGTTGAATTATGGCGTGGGGGAAAATAGTTATGGGGCGTGGTTGAAGTTATGTGGCGTGGGAGTAATTATGTGGCGTGGGAATTTAGTTATGTGGCGTGGAAGTAGTTTATGTAGCGTGGGGATTTAGTCATGTGGCGTGGGGAAATGGTGCTATGTGGCGTGGGGGAGTAGTGTGGCATTAGGGTTTAGTTATGTGTAGCGTGGGAAACCAGTTGCTGGCGTGAGGTTTTAGTTATGTGGCGTGGGAGTAGTTATGTGGCGTGAGTAGTTATGTGGCGTGGGGAGTAGTTATGTGGCGTGGGAGTAGTTATGTGGCGTGGGGTTTGAAGTTATGTGGCGTGGGGGGGTGTAGTTATGTGGCGTGGGGTTTAGTTATGTGGCGTGGGAGTATATTATGTGGCGTTATGTGGCGTGGGGAGTAGTTATGTGGCGTGGCGTGAGGTTGAGTTATGTGGCGTGGGGGAGTGGCTGGTTATGTAGCGTGGGAGTAGTTATGTGGC
>NC_080728.1:22081442-22103942 GCF_019097595.1 Hemibagrus wyckioides
GGCGCTGGTCTGGCGCTGGCGCTGATCTGGCACGGGCGCTGGCGCTGATCTGGCACCCAGGCGCTGGCGCTGATCTGGCACTGGCACAAGGAGCGCTGATCTGGCACAGGCGCTGGTAGCGCTGGCACGGGCACTGGCGCTGATCTGGCGCAGGCGCTGGTGCTGGTGGCACCAGGCGCTGGCGCTGATCTGGCGCGAGGCGCTGGCGCTGATCTGGCACAGGCACTGGCGCTGATCTGGCGCAGGCCGCTGGCGCCTGATCTGGCGCTGGCGCAGATCTGGCGCGAAGGCGCTGGCGCTGATCATGGCACCGGGCCGCTGGCGCTGGTCACGGCACGGGCGCTGGTCTGAGCGCAGGCGCTGATCCTGACGCAGGCGCTGGCGCTGGTCTGCGCAGGCGCTGATCTGGCGCAGGCGCTGGCGCTGATCCTGGCGCTGGCGCTGGTCTGGCGCAGGCGCTGGCGCTGGTCTAGCACAGGCGCTGGCGCTGGTCTGCACCCAGGCGCTGGCGCTGATCTGGCGCTGGCGCTGATCCTGGCGCAGCGCTGATCTGGCGCAGGCGCTGGCGCTGGATCCTGGCGCTGGCGCTGATCTGGCACAGGCGCTGGGCTGATCTGGCGCAGGCGCTGGCGCTGGTCTGGCGCAGGCGCTGGTCTGGCGCGAGGCGCTGGCGCTGGTCTGGCGCTGACGCTGGCGCAGGTCTGGCGCACGGGCGCGCTGGTCTGGCACCCAGGCGCTGGCGCTGATCTGGCGCAGGCGTTGATCGGCACGGGCGCTGATCTGGCACGGGCGCTGATCTGGCGCAGGCGCTGGCGCTGATCTGGCACAGGCGCTGAGTCTGGCACGGGCGCTGGTCTGGCACAGGCACTGGCGCTGATCTGGCGCAGGCGCTGATCTTTTTGGGCGCTGGTCTGGCGCAGGCGCTGGCGCTCTGGTCTGGCACCGGGCGCTGGTCTGGCGCAGGCGCTGGCGCTGATCGTGCGGCGCTGGCACGAGGCTGATCTGGCGCAGGCGCTGGCGCTGATCTGGCACAGGCGCTGATCTGGCGCAGGCGCTGGCGCTGGTCGGACGCTGGCGCTGGGTCTGAGCACGGGCGCTGGCGCTCAGTCTGGCGCTGGCGCTGATCTGGCACGGGCGCTGGCGCTGATTTGGCACAGGCGCTGGCCGCTGATCTGGCGCTGGCGCTGATCTGAGCACTGAGGCGCTGGCGCTGATCTGGCGCTGGCGCTGATCTGGCACCGGGCGCTTCCAGCGCTGAAGTGGCGCTGGCACTTCGGCCGCTGAAGTCTGGCGCAGGCGCTGACATGATCTGGCGCAGGCGCCTGGCGCTGATCTGCACGGGCGCTGATCTGGCGCAGGCGCTGGCGCTGATCTGGCGCGAAAGGCGCTGATCCAGGCGCAGGCGCTGGCGCTGAGTGCGCAAGGCGCTGATCTGGCGCAGGCGCTGATCTGGCACAAGGCTGATCAGGCGCTGGCGCTGATCTGGCACTGGCGCTGATCTGGCACTCAAGGCTGCTCCAGGCGCTGGTCTGGCACGGGCGCTGATCCTGGCGCAACTGGGCGCTGGCGCTGATCTGGCGCACGGCGCGCTGATCTGGCGCTGGCGCTGATCTGGCGCGCAGGCGCTGGCATGATGTGGCGCTGGCGCTGGTCTGGCACTGGGCGCTGATCCAGGCGCAGGCGCTGGCGCTGATCTGGCACTGGCGCTGATCTGGCACAGGCGCTGGCGGCTGATCTGGCACCCAGGCGCTGATCTGGCACGGAAGGCTGGCGCTGATCTGGCGCTGGCACGCGAGTCACCAGCGCTGCACGGGCGCTGATCTGGCGCTGGCGCTGGCGCTGGTCTGGCGGCGCAAAGCGCTGATCTGGCGCTGGGCGCTGATAACTGGCACGGGCGCTGGTCTGCGCGGAAGGCGCTGATGCAACTGGCGCTGGAGCTGGTCTGGCACGGCGCTGAAGGCTGGCGCTGATCTGGCACCAGGTCTGGCTGGGCTGATCAGGCGCAGGCGCTGATCTGGCGCTGCTTTCAGTCTGGCGCTGGCGCTGATCTGGCGCTGCAAGCGCTGATCTGGCGCAGGCGCTGGCGCTGATCTGAGCGCAGGCGCTTGATCTGGCACAGGGCTGATCAGGCACTGGGCGCTGGTCACCAGCATGGCGCAGGCGCTGGCGCAAGTGAGTGGGCGCTGGCACGGGCACTGGCGCTAGTCTGGCACCGGGCGCCTGGCGCTGAGTCTGGCACTGACGCTGGTCTGGCGCAGGCGCTGGCGCTGATCTGGCACCAGGCGCTGGTCTGGCGGAAGCTGGCGCTGGTCTGGCACGGAGCGCTGGCGCTGATCTGGCACAGGCTAGTCTGGAGCGCAAGCTGAAGGCAGGCTGGGCGCCCTGATCTGGCAACTGGCAAGGCTGATCAGGCGCAGGCGCTGGCGCTGATCTGTGGCACGGGCGCTGATCCCCAGCACAGGCTGCTGACGTCTGATCTGGCGCTCAAGCGCTGGCATCTGGCACAGTCTGGCGCTGGCGCTGAGTCTGGCACGGGCAGGCGCTGAGTCTGGCGCAAGCGCTGATCTGGCGCTGACGCGGTCTGGCACAAGGCTGATCTGGCACGGGTGGCCACTGATCTGGCGCAGGCGCGAGAGCTGAAAGTCTGCGCACTGGAGCTGATCTGGCGCATGGCGCTGATCTGCAACGCTCAAGGCCCCAGTCTGGCGCGATTTGCTGGCGCAGTCTGGCAGGAAGCGCTGATCTGGCGGGCCTCAAAGGGGCTGGCGCGTCAGGCGCAGGCGCTGGGCGCGGGCGCTGATCTGACGCTAAGGCTGATGGGCACAGGCGCTGGCGGCTGATCTGGCGCAGGCGCTGGTCTGGCATGAGGCGCTGGTCTGGCACCAGGCGCTGATCTGGCACGGGAAGGGCTGATCCTGGCGCAGGGCAGGAGGCTAGTCTGCAGAGGCGCGGAGCGCTGGCAAGAGCGCTGGCGCTGGTCTGGCGCTGGGGAGCTGATCACCAGCGTCAGGCGCATGGCGCTGAGTCTGCGCTGGCATGCTGATTGCTGGCGCAGGCAGCTGGGGTCTGAAGTGCACGGGGCGCTGGTCTGGCTGATCTGGCGCGGAGGCTGGTCTGGTCTGGCACAGGCACTGGCGCTGATCTGGCGCTCAAGCGCTGAGTCTGGCTGCGAGGCGCAGGCGCTGATCTGGCGGAAGGCTAGTCTGGCACTGGCGCTGATCTGGCACGGGCGCTGGCGCTGGTCTGGCACTCAGGCTTCAGTCTGATCTGAGGCGCTAGGCGCTGGCGCTGATCTGGCGGGCTTGCTGATCTGGCGCAGTGGGCCGCTGAGGCGCTGATCTGGCGCTGGCGCTGATCTGGCACCGAGGGCGCTGATCTGGCACGGGCGCTGTTGCTGATCTGGCGCCCAGTCAAGGCACCAGGCACTTTGATCTGGCACTGGCGCTGGCGTCGAGTCTGGCACAGGCGCTGGTCTGGCAGGAAAGGCTGGTCTGGCACTTCAAGGCTGATCTGACAAGGCGCTGGCGCTGATCTGGCGCAGTCTGGCGCTGATCTGGCCTGGGCAGGCTGGTCTGGGCACAGGCACTGATCTGGCGCTGGGCGCTGGCGCTGATCCTGGCGTCAGGCGCTGGCGCTGATCCTGGCGCGCAGGCGCTGATCTGGCGCAGGCGCTGGCTTGCTGATCCTGGCGCAGGCGCTGGCGCTGATCTGGCACTGGGCGCTCAACGGGCGCTGATCTGCACAGGGCGCTGATCTGGCGCTGGCGCTGATCTGGCAACGCTGGCAAGGCTGATCTGGCGCAGGCGCTGATCTGGCACAGGCGCTGATCTGGCGCTAAGGCGCTGATCAGGCGCAGGCGCTGGCGCTGGTCTGGCGCTGATCTGGCCTGGGCACTGGCGCTGATCAGGCGCAGGCGCTGGCTGGCCTGGTCTGGCACTAAAGCTGATCAGGCGCAGGCGCTGGCGCTGGCGCTGATCTGCGCGCGCAAGCGCTGATCTGGCGCAGGCGCTGGTCTGGCGCTGACGCTGATCTGGCACTGGCAGGCGCTGATCTGGCGCTGGCGCTGATCTGGCACTGGCACTGGCGCTGGTCGGCGCTGATCTGGCGCAGGCGCTGGCGCTGATCTGGCGCTGGCGCTGGCGCTGATCTGGCGCAGGCGCTGGCATGGTCTGGCACGGCGCTGGCGCTGGTCTGTCACGGCGCAGGCGCTGATCTGGCACGGGCGCTGGCGCTGATCTGGCGCAGGCGCTGCGCTGGCGCTGGTCTGCGCAGGCGCTGATCTGGCGCAGGCGCTGGCGCTGAGTCTGGCAGCAGGCGCTGGTCTGGCGCAGGCGCTGGCGCTGATCTGCGCAGGCGCTGATCTGGCACGGGCGCTGGCGCTGGTCTGGCGCAGGCGCTGATCTGGCGCAGGCGCTGGCGCTGGTCTGGCGCTGGGCGCTGATCTGGCGCAGGCGCTGGCGCTGATCTGGCGCTGATCTGGCACGGGCTGGCTGATCTGGCGCTGGCTGATCTGGCACAGGCGCTGGCGCTGGTCTGCGCAGGCGCTGGCGCTGATCTGCGCACGGGCGCTGACGCTGATCTGGCGCAGGCGCTGGCGCTGATCACCAGCGCGGGCGCTGCTGATCTGGCAGCGCAGGCGCTGGTCTGGCTGGCGCTGATCTGGCGCAGGGCGCTGGCGCTGGTCTGGCACGGGCGCTGGTCTGGCACAGGCGCTGGCGCTGATCTGGCGCAGGCGCTGATCTGGCGCAGGCGCTGGCGCTGGTCTGCACGCAGGCGCTGATCTGGCACAGGCGCTGGCGCTGGTCTGCGCGGGCGCTGATCTGGCACAGGCGCTGGCGCTGGTCTGGCGCAGCATGATCTGGCACAGGCGCTGGCGCTGGTCTGGCGCAGGCCCGCTGGCACTGATGGCAACAGGCGCTGGCGCTGATCTGGCACGGCGCTGGCGCTGATCTGGCGCAGGCGCTGGCGCTGGTCTGGCACAGGCGCTGGCGCTGATCTGGCGCAGGCGCGCTGGCACCGGGCTGACTGGCGCTGATCTGGCGCAAGGCGCTGGTCTGGCGCAGGCTGGCGCTGGTCTGGCACAGGCGCTGATCTGGCGCAGGCGCTGGCGCTGGTCTGGCGCAGGCGCTGATCTGGCACAGGCGCTGGCGCTGATCTGGCGCAGGCGCTGGCGCTGATCTGGCGCAGGCGCTGGCGCTGATCTGGCACAGGCGCTGGCGCTGATCAGGCGCAGGCGCTGGTCTGGCACAGGCGCTGATCTGGCACCCGGCGCTGGCGCTGGCGCTGGGCGCTGATCTGGCACAGGCGCTGGCGCTGATCTGGCACGGGCGCTGATCTGGCACAGGCGCTGGCGCTGATCTGGCACTGGCGCTGATCTGGCGCAGGCGCTGGCGCTGATCTGGCGCTGGCGCTGATCTGGCACTGGCGCTGATCTGGCACAGGCGCTGGCGCTGGTCTGGCGCAGGCGCTGGCGCTGGTCTGGCGCTGGCGCTGATCTGGCGCAGGCGCTGGCGCTGATCTGGCGCTGGCGCTGGTCTGGCACGGGCGCTGGCGCTGATCTGGCGCAGGCGCTGATCTGGCGCAGGCGCTGGCGCTGGCGCTGATCTGGCGCAGGCGCTGGCGCTGATCTGGCACAGGCGCTGGCGCTGATCTGATCTGGCGCTGATCTGGCGCAGGCGCTGGCGCTGGTCTGGCACGGGCGCTGATCTGGCACAGGCGCTGGCGCTGGTCTGGCGCAGGCGCTGGCGCTGATCTGGCGCAGGCGCTGGCGCTGGCACGGGCGCTGGCGCTGATCTGAGCGCGGGCGCTGGCGCTGGCACAGGCGCTGGCGCTGGTCTGGCGCACCAGGCGCTGATCTGGCACCAGGCGCTGGCGCTGATCTGGCGCAGGCGCTGATCTGGCGCAGGCTGGCGCTGATCTGGCGCTGGCGCTGATCTGGCACAGGCGCTGGCGCTGATCTGGCGCAGGCGCTGATCTGGCGCTGGCGCTGAGTCTGGCACGGAGCGCTGGCGCTGATCTGGCACGGGCGCTGGCGCTGGTCTGGCACGGCGGGCTGGCGCTGGCGCTGGTCTGGCGCAGGCGCTGGTCTGGCACGGGCGCTGGCGCTGATCTGGCGCTGGCGCTGATCTGGCACGGGCGCTGGCGCTGATCTGGCGCTGGCGCTGATCTGGCGCAGGCGCTGGCGCTGATCTGGCGCACGCTGGCGCTGATCTGGCGCAGGCGCTGGCGCTGATCTGGCGCAGGCGCTGGCGCTGATCTGGCACAGGCGCTGGCGCTGATCTGCGCAGGCGCTGGTCTGGCACGCTGGCGCTCAGTCTGGCACAGGCGCTGGCGCTGGTCTGGCACGGGCGCTGGTCTGGCGCAGGCGCTGGCGCTGATCTGGCGCAGGCGCTGGCGCTGATCTGGCGCAGGCGCTGGCGCTGGTCTGCGCAGGCGCTGGTCTGGCGCAGGCGCTGGCGCTGGTCTGGCACAGGCGCTGGCGCTGATCTGGCACTGGCGCTGATCTGGCGCAGGCGCTGATCTGGCACGGGCGCTGGCGCTGATCTGGCGCAGGCGCTGGCGCTGGCTGGCGCTGATCTGGCACAGGCGCTGGTCTGGCGCAGGCGCTGATCTGCGCGCTGATCTGGCGCTGACTGGCGCTGGCGCAGGCGCTGATCTGGCGCAGGCGCTGGCGCTGGGCGCTGATCTGGCGCAGGCGCTGATCTGGCGCGCTGGCGCTGGCAGGCTGATCTGGCACCAGGCGCTGGCGCTGGTCTGGCGGGCGCTGATCTGGCGCAGGCGCTGGCGCTGATCTGGCGCAGGCGCTGGCGCTGATCTGGCACGGGCGCTGGCGCTGATCTGGCGCTGGCGCTGATCTGGCACGGCGCTGGCGCTGGTCTGGCACGGGCGCTGATCTGGCGCAGGCGCTGGCGCTGATCTGGCGCAGGCGCTGGCGCTGATCTGGCACAGGCGCTGGCGCTGATCTGGCGCAGGCGCTGGCGCTGGTCTGGCGCAGGCGCTGATCTGGCGCAGGCGCTGGCGCTGGTCTGGCACCAGGCGCTGGCGCTGGTCTGGCGCTGGCGCTGATCTGGCGCAGGCGCTGGCGCTGGTCTGGCACCGGGCGCTGTCTGGCGCAGGCGCTGGCGCTGGTCTGGCACGCAGGCGCTGATCTGGCACAGGCGCTGGCGCTGATCTGGCGCAGGCGCTGGCGCTGATCTGGCGCCCAGGCGCTGGCGCTGATCTGGCGCAGGCGCTGGCGCTGATCTGGCACAGGCGCTGGCGCTGATCTGGCACAGGCGCTGGCGCTGAGTCTGGCGCAGGGCGCTGGCGCTGATCTGGCGCTGGCGCTGATCTGGCACCCAGGCGCTGGCGCTGATCTGGCGCAGGCGCTGGTCTGGCACAGGCGCTGGCGCTGATCTGGCGCAGGCGCTGGCACAGTCTGGCGCAGGCGCTGGCGCTGATCTGGCACCCAGGAGTCTGGCACGCTGGCGCTGATCTGGCACGGGCGCTGGCGCTGATCTGGCGCTGGCGCTTGATCTGGCACAGGCGCTGGCGCTGATCTGGCGCAGGCGCTGGCGCTGATCTGGCGCAGGCGCTGATCTGGCACAGGCACTGGCGCTGATCTGGCGCAGGCGCTGGTCTGGCACAGGCGCTGGCGCTGGTCTGGCGCAGGCGCTGGCGCTGGTCTGGCGCTGGCGCTGATCTGGCGCAGGCGCTGGCGCTGGCGCTGATCTGGCGCAGGCGCTGGCGCTGATCTGGCACGGGCGCTGGCGCTGATCTGGCAGGCGCTGATCTGGCGCTGACGCTGGCGCTGATCTGGCACAGGCGCTGGCGCTGATCTGGCACGGGCGCTGGCGCTGATCTGGCGCAGGCGCTGGCGCTGGTCTGGCGCAGGCGCTGGCGCTGGTCTGGCGCAGGCGCTGATCTGGCGCAGGCGCTGGCGCTGATCTGGCACAGGCGCTGGCGCTGATCTGGCGCAGGCGCTGGCGCTGATCTGGCGCAGGCGCTGGCGCTGATCTGGCGCAGGCGCTGGCGCTGATCTGGCGCAGGCGCTGACGCTGGGCTGGCGCAGGCGCTGATCTGGCACAGGCGCTGGCGCTGGTCTGGCGCAGGCGCTGATCTGGCGCAGGCGCTGGCGCTGATCTGGCGCAGGCGCTGGCGCTGGTCTGGCGCAGGCGCTGATCTGGCGCAGGCGCTGGCGCTGATCTGGCACGGGCGCTGATCTGGCACGGGCGCTGGCGCTGATCTGGCGCAGGCGCTGCGCTGGTCTGGCGCAGGCGCTGATCTGGCACAGGCGCTGGCGCTGATCTGGCGCAGGCGCTGATCTGGCACCCAGGCGCACGCTGGCGCTGATCTGGCACGGGCGCTGATCTGGCGCAGGCGCTGGCGCTGATCTGGCGCAGGCGCTGGTCTGGCACGGGCGCTGATCTGGCACAGGCGCTGGCGCTGATCTGGCACAGGCGCTGGCGCTGATCTGGCACAGGCGCTGATCTGGCGCAGGCGCTGGCGCTGATCTGGCGCAGGCGCTGGCGCTGGTCTGGCGCAGGCGCTGGCGCTGATCTGGCACGGGCGCTGATCTGGCGCAGGCGCTGGCGCTGATCTGGCACGGGCGCTGATCTGGCGCAGGCGCTGGCGCTGATCTGGCGCAGGCGCTGATCTGGCGCAGGCGCTGGCGCTGATCTGGCACAGGCGCTGGCGCTGATCTGGCACGGGCGCTGATCTGGCACGGGCGCTAACGCTAATCTGGCACACAAACGCTGATCTGGCGCAGGCGCTGGCGCTAATCTGGCACAAACGCTGGTCTGGCACTGGGCGCTGGTCTGGCACGGGCGCTGGCGCTGATCTGGCACGGGCGCAAACAGTCTAACGCAGGCTAATCTAACACTAACACTAATCTAACACTAACACTAATCTAACACAAACACTAATCTAACACAAACACTAACACTAATCTAACACAAACACTAATCTAACACAAACACTAACACTAATCTAACACAAACACTAATCTAACACAAACACTAATCTAACACAAACACTAACACTAATCTAACACAAACACTAATCTAACACAAACACTAATCTAACACAAACACTAATCTAACACAAACACTAACACTAATCTAACACAAACACTAATCTAACACAAACACTAACACTAATCTAACACAAACACTAATCTAACACAAACACTAATCTCAACACCATGTAACTGAAACACAAAGCAGAAATCACGCGTCTCTCACAGATACACAATCAAATCTGGTGTGATGCTTCCCCCTGCTGGAGCAGAGCAGGAAGTGAAGAAGTGATTAAAATAAACAAAAATAGTACATTGTAGTGTTTTTAACTCAGATCATTTTAACACGAATAAATAATTCATCAAATGTTCATATTTAATATTTACAACTTTTTTTGGAATTTAATACACAAAAATTAAACCTCTCTTAAACATGCACTTTACTCCTTAGTGATATTTAGAGGTGGTGTAAGTTATTTGTTGTGGGGATTAGATATTTGTGTGGCATGGGATTAGTTATGTGGTGTGGGGAGTAGATATGGGGCGTGGGGAGTAGTTATGTGGCGTGGGGAGTAGTTATGTGGCGTGGGGATTAGTTATGTGGCATGGGGAGTAGTTATGTGGCGTGGGGTTTAGTTATGTGGCGTGGGGAGTAGTTATGTGGCGTGGGGATTAGTTATGTGGCATGGGGAGTAGTTATGTGGCGTGGGGAGTAGTTATGTGGCGTGGGGATTAGTTATGTGGCATGGGGAGTAGTTATGTGGCGTGGGGTTTAGTTATGTGGCGTGGGGAGTAGTTATGTGGTGTGGAGTTTAGTTATGTGGCATGGGGAGTAGTTATGTGGCATGGGGAGTAGTTATGTGGCGTGGGGAGTAGTTATGTGGCGTGGGGAGTAGTTATGTGGCATGGGGAGTAGTTATGTGGCGTGGGGAGTAGTTATGTGGCGTGGGGATTAGTTATGTGGCATGGGGAGTAGTTATGTGGCGTGGGGTTTAGTTATGTGGCGTGGGGAGTAGTTATGTGGTGTGGGGTTTAGTTATGTGGCTTTGGGATTAGTTATGTGGTGTGGGGAGTAGTTATGTGGCGTGGGGTTTAGTTATGTGGCGTGGGGAGTAGTTATGTGGCGTGGGGAGTATTTATGTGGCTTTGGGATTAGTTATGTGGCGTGGGGTTTAGTTATGTGGCGTGGGGAGTAGTTATGTGGCGTGGGGTTTAGTTATGTAGCGTGGGGAGTAGTTATGTGGCGTGGGGTTTAGTTATGTGGCGTGGGGAGTAGTTATGTAGCGTGGGGTTTAGTTATGTAGCGTGGGGAGTAGTTATGTAGCGTGGGGAGTAGTTATGTGGCGTGGGGTTTAGTTATGTGGCGTGGGGAGTAGTTATGTGGCGTGGGGAGTAGTTATGTGGCGTGGGGTTTAGTTATGTGGCGTGGGGAGTAGTTATGTGGCGTGGGGTTTAGTTATGTGGCGTGGGGTTTAGTTATGTGGCGTGGGGAGTAGTTATGTGGCGTGGGGTTTAGTTATGTGGCGTGGGGAGTAGTTGTGGGGCGTGGGGAGTAGTTATGTGGCGTGGGGAGTAGTTATGTGGCGTGGGGTTTAGTTATGTAGCGTGGAGAGTAGTTATGTGGCGTGGGGTTTAGTTATGTAGCGTGGGGAGTAGTTATGTGGCGTGGGGATTAGTTATGTGGCGTGGGGAGTAGTTATGTGGCGTGGGGAGTAGTTATGTGGCGTGGGGAGTAGTTATGTGGCGTGGGGTTTAGTTATGTGGCGTGGGGAGTAGTTATGTGGCGTGGGGAGTAGTTATTTGGCGTGGGGAGTAGTTATGTGGCGTGGGGAGTAGTTATGTGGCGTGGGGTTTAGTTATGTGGCGTGGGGTTTAGTTATGTGGCGTGGGGAGTAGTTATGTGGCGTGGGGTTTAGTTATGTGGCGTGGGGAGTAGTTATGTGGCGTGGGGTTTAGTTATGTGGGGTGGGGAGTAGTTATGTGGCGTGGGGAGTAGTTATGTGGCGTGGGGTTTAGTTATGTGGCGGGGGGAGTAGTTATGTGGCGTGGGGTTTAGTTATGTGGCGTGGGGAGTAGTTATGTGGCGTGGGGTTTAGTTATGTGGCGTGGGGAGTAGTTATGTGGCGTGGGGTTTAGTTATGTGGCGTGGGGAGTAGTTATGTGGCGTGGGGTTTAGTTATGTGGCGTGGGGAGTAGTTATGTGGCGTGGGGAGTAGTTATGTGGCGTGGGGTTTAGTTATGTGGCGTGGGGAGTAGTTATGTGGCGTGGGGTTTAGTTATGTGGCGTGGGGAGTAGTGTATGTGGCGTGGGAGTAGTTATGTGGCGTGGGGTTTAGTTATGTGGCGTGGGGAGTAGTTATGTGGCGTGGGGTTTAGTTATGTGGCGTGGGGAGTAGTTATGTGGCGTGGGGTTTAGTTATGTGGCGTGGGGAGTAGTTATGTGGCGTGGGGTTTAGTTATGTGGCGTGGGGAGTAGTTATGTGGCGTGGGGTTTAGTTATGTGGCGTGGGGAGTAGTTATGTGGCGTGGGGAGTAGTTATGTGGCGTGGGGTTTAGTTATGTGGCGTGGGGAGTAGTTATGTGGCGTGGGGTTTAGTTATGTGGCGTGGGGAGTAGTTATGTGGCGTGGGGAGTAGTTATGTGGCGTGGGGAGTAGTTATGTGGCGTGGGGTTTAGTTATGTGGCGTGGGGAGTAGTTATGTGGCGTGGGGTTTAGTTATGTGGCGTGGGGAGTAGTTATGTGGCGTGGGGTTTAGTTATGTGGCGTGGGGAGTAGTTATGTGGCGTGGGGAGTAGTTATGTGGCGTGGGAGTAGTTATGTGGCGTGGGGTTTAGTTATGTGGCGTGGGGAGTAGTTATGTGGCGTGGGGGTTAGTTATGTGGCGTGGGGAGTAGTTATGTGGTGTGGGGGGTAGTTATGTGGCGTGGGGAGTAGTTGTGGGGCGTGGGGAGTAGTTATGGCGTGGGAGTAGTTATGTGGCGAGGGGTTTAGTTATGTAGCGTGGAGAGTAGTTATGTGGCGTGGGGTTTAGTTATGTAGCGTGGGGAGTAGTTATGTGGCGTGGGGATTAGTTATGTGGCGTGGGGAGTAGTTATGTGGCGTGGGGTTTAGTTATGTAGCGTGGGGAGTAGTTATGTGGCGTGGGGAGTAGTTATGTGGCGTGGGGTTTAGTTATGTGGCGTGGGGAGTAGTTATGTGGCGTGGGGTTTAGTTATGTAGCGTGGGGAGTAGTTATGTAGCGTGGGGAGTAGTTATGTGGCGTGGGGTTTAGTTATGTGGCGTGGGGAGTAGTTATGTGGCGTGGGGAGTAGTTATGTGGCGTGGGGTTTAGTTATGTGGCGTGGGGAGTAGTTATGTGGCGTGGGGTTTAGTTATGTGGCGTGGGGAGTAGTTATGTGGCGTGGGGTTTAGTTATGTGGCGTGGGGAGTAGTTATGTGGCGTGGGGAGTAGTTATGTGGCGTGGGGTTTAGTTATGTGGCGTGGGGAGTAGTTATGTGGCGTGGGGTTTAGTTATGTGGCGTGGGGGGTAGTTATGTGGCGTGGGGAGTAGTTATGGGGCGTGGGGAGTAGTTATGTGGCGTGGGGAGTAGTTATGTGGCGTGGGGAGTAGTTATGTAGCGTGGGGAGTAGTTATGTAGCGTGGGGAGTAGTTATGTAGCGTGGGGAGTAGTTATGTGGCGTGGGGTTTAGTTATGTAGCGTGGGGAGTAGTTATTTGGCGTGGGGAGTAGTTATGTGGCATGGGGTTTAGTTATGTAGCGTGGGGAGTAGTTATGTGGCGTGGGGTTTAGTTATGTAGCGTGGGGATTAGTTATGTGGCGTGGGGTTTAGTTATGTGGCGTGGGGAGTAGTTATGTGGCGTGGGGTTTAGTTATGTGGCATGGGGAGTAGTTATGTGGCGTGGGGAGTAGTTATGTGGCGTGGGGTTTAGTTATGTGGCGTGGGGAGTAGTTATGTGGCGTGGGGAGTAGTTATGTGGCGTGGGGTTTAGTTATGTGGCGTGGGGAGTAGTTATGTGGCGTGGGGAGTAGTTATGTGGCGTGGGGAGTAGTTATGTGGCGTGGGGTTTAGTTATGTGGCGTGGGGAGTAGTTATGTGGCGTGGGGAGTAGTTATGTGGCGTGGGGAGTAGTTATGTGGCGTGGGGAGTAGTTATGTGGCGTGGGGTTTAGTTATGTGGCGTGGGGAGTAGTTATGTGGCGTGGGGAGTAGTTATGTGGCGTGGGGTTTAGTTATGTAGCGTGGGGAGTAGTTATGTGGCGTGGGGTTTAGTTATGTAGCGTGGGGAGTAGTTATGTGGCGTGGGGAGTAGTTATGTGGCGTGGGGTTTAGTTATGTGGCGTGGGGAGTAGTTATGTGGCGTGGGGTTTAGTTATGTGGCGTGGGGAGTAGTTATGTGGCGTGGGGTTTAGTTATGTGGCATGGGGAGTATTTATGTGGCGTGGGGAGTAGTTATGTGGCGGGGGGTTTAGTTATGTGGCGGGGGGAGTAGTTATGTGGCGGGGGGTTTAGTTATGTGGCGTGGGGAGTAGTTATGTGGCGTGGGGAGTAGTTATGTGGCGTGGGGAGTAGTTATGTGGCGTGCGGTTTAGTTATGTAGCGTGGGGAGTAGTTATGTGGCGTGGGGAGTAGTTATGTGGCGTGGGGTTTAGTTATGTAGCGTGGGGTTTAGTTATGTAGCGTGGGGTTTAGTTATGTAGCGTGGGGAGTAGTTATGTAGCGTGGGGAGTAGTTATGTGGCGTGGGGTTTAGTTATGTAGCGTGGGGAGTAGTTATGTGGCGTGGGGAGTAGTTATGTGGCATGGGGAGTAGTTATGTGGCATGGGGATTAGTTATGGGGATGTGGCATCGAGGTCAAAGTTAATTTCAGTCAGAATAAAAGATAAAAAAAATAAAGTAAATATTTTAAATGATCAAAATGGAATTAATTTAAAAGTTGTTTTTTTTATTTTTATCTTTATTTCAATGTTTTATTACATTTAAATTATATTTATAAATTTACATCACTTAAGATATTTAAAAATAAAAATAAATAATAAATCATTTTAAATTATAACAGGGAGGAGTCACGTGAGGAGAAATGGAGCTGTTTATAATAATCTCAGGAAAGGAAGAAAGAAAGAAAGAAAGAAAGAAAGAAAGAAAGAAAGAAAGAAAGAAAGAAAGAAAGAAAGAATTTTAGATTTAGATTTTTATCATCAAAATGTTTAAAAGTTGAAGCTCTGAGGTTTATGAAGCTAATGTTAATAAACTTTTCACTAATAAATAAAAAAAACATCGACCCAAACAAATAATTATAAAAAGCAAAAAAATGTAACATCATTTCATTTCTTTATCTCCTGTTTATTTCTGTTCAACTCTATAAATAAATGTAAACAGTTTACTTCCGGCTCTGTTGTGTATCAGATGATTGTTGTTCAATCCGCTAAAACACACACACTCACACACACACTCACACACACACACACACTCACACACACTCACACACACTCACACACACACACACACTTCAGCATGATTCAGTGACACCAAACTCTTTATTTATTCCCATTTTACAAAGACTACAAAATTCTCCAGATGATTTTAAAGCGCAGTCTCTCCTTATTTACATGACATGTTACTTACAAATGTACAAAATATAAAACATTTACGCACCGAGAAATCAAACCGGGATCGATGATACACTCACACTGAGACGGAGAAGCCACACACACACACACACACACACACACACACACACAAATAAACACGAAGAACATCAACATGACATCTGCACGCTCATTATTATTATTATTATTATCATTATTATTATTATTATTAGAGATTCAACTCAGAATAAATTTTTTGGAGCAAAAATAATCAGAATAAACAACTGAGCCAGAAAAAAAAAAATTGATGTTAAAAATAAATAAATAAGAGACTCTGAGACTGGAGAGGTCACTAAAGGTCAACTGTTTGGCAGCTCGGATTCCTTTATTAAGTTTTTACTAAAGTTAGAAGGTTGCAGTGCATGCTGGGAAAAATTCCTAGACTGTGAATGAAAGAGTGTTAAAGTGCTTGGACATGGATCAGAGTCTGATCTCGCTCTCATATCTACAATCGCTACTGAAAAGAAAACAATAAAACATCACGTTTCTGCGTGTGATTTCAATCCGATTCCGTAAAGTTCTGACTTTTTCTTCAGCGCTGAAGATTAAAGTCCAAGTTTCAGTTTCAGTTAGAAGATCAGACTCGGTTATTTCTGGGGAAAAACTTCTGTCTCAGTTTCAGTGAAACACTGCAGTAAAAAATCAGAGCAGAAACTTTACAAACTTTACAATACACAAAACCACTACAGAATAAACACACACACACACACACACACACAAATAAAATAAGAATCTGACTTCTGGAGCAGGTGAAAGTGTAAAAACATTTACTCCAGCTGGTTTTCTCTCTCCGCTCTCAGCTATCTCAGACGTTTTTCAGAAGGAAAATCTGTAAACTCCGTGTAAATTTCAATCCGAGTTTAAATAAAACGTTTCCTTCTTCGTGTTGTTGCTCCGCCTCCGCTGAAATTTGGGGATTAAAAAGATTTTATTAAAGACTAAAGAATTAAAGAAATTTGTAAAACATTTACAGAGAATAAGAGCAGGAATGTTTGTGTGTTTTTTGCACCTTTGTGTTGATTTATTTAACGAGTTTGATCATGAAAAAAAAAGAAACTGCAGGAAATATTTACAATCTCAGCGAATTTCCTAAAACGGTAAAAAAAATAAAATAATAAACGATCCGGACGACGAGACTGAGGAAAGATTAAAGAGGAAGAGCGGCACTGTGGGAAAAGGTCAAAGGTCAGTAGCACCTGGAGGATTTCGGCACTTTGCACCTTTTATAGATGTTTTTGTAAACATGTCGGGGAAAAAACTTTATAAACATTTATTATTATTTTTATCTCGAAATCCGACGTGCAGCATGAGCCGCTAACTAATTTAATGATTAATTATATTATTATACTACTTTAATTATTATTATTAGTAGTAGTAGTATTATCATTATCTGAATGAATTTTATTTCTTCGAGATTTTAAGCACCTTTTCACTTTTTGATGTTCTGAAGCTGAAAGTCTGGCAGTTTTTTACCTTCACATTGATTTTCTCCTTTAATCCTCTTTAACACTTTAAATCTGGAGGGTGTGTTTGGTCTCCTCCACTCCTCGGGCCTTGACGTATATTTGTGTGTAGAATTAAACCACACAGGAATTCTTTCACGCTTGTATAGAATTGAATTGGATTGAATTATTTGTGTCTTTTTCCTGCAGAAGTTTCTCAGCACTGAGTGAAGGTTAAACTCCTGCAGGAACCTGAAGAACTTTATTCATGTGTCCAGGAGAAACTGTGAAGATTCTATTCCATATAAATATGTTTAGTTCAGGTGTAGAGAGGGGCAGGTGTAGTAAGGAGAAGATGTAGAGAGGGGCAGGTGTAGTAAGGAGAAGATGTAGAGAGGGGCAGGTGTAGTAAGGAGAAGATGTAGAGAGGGGCAGGTGTAGTAAGGAGAAGATGTAGAGAGGGGCAGGTGTAGTGAAGGGCAGGTGTAGTAAGGAGAAGATGTAGAGAGGGGCAGGTGTAGAGAGGGGCAGGTGTAGAGAGGGGCAGGTGTAGTGAAGGGCAGGTGTAGTAAGGAGAAGATGTAGAGAGGGGCAGGTGTAGTAAGGAGAAGATGTAGAGAGGGGCAGGTGTAGAGAGGGGCAGGTGTAGAGAGGGGCAGGTGTAGTGAAGGGCAGGTGTAGTAAGGAGAAGATGTAGAGAGGGGCAGGTGTAGTAAGGAGAAGATGTAGAGAGGGGCAGGTGTAGTAAGGAGAAGATGTAGAGACGGGCAGGTGTAGTAAGGAGAAGATGTAGAGAGGGGCAGGTGTAGAGAGGGGCAGGTGTAGTGAAGGGCAGGTGTAGTAATGAGAAGATGTAGAGAGGGGCAGGTGTAGAGAGGGGCAGGTGTAGAGAGGGGCAGGTGTAGTGAATGGCAGGTGTAGTAAGGAGAAGATGTAGAGAGGGGCAGGTGTAGAGAGGGGCAGGTGTAGAGAGGGGCAGGTGTAGTGAAGGGCAGGTGTAGTAAGGAGAAGATGTAGAGAGGGGCAGGTGTAGTAAGGAGAAGATGTAGAGAGGGGCAGGTGTAGAGAGGGGCAGGTGTAGAGAGGGGCAGGTGTAGTGAAGGGCAGGTGTAGTAAGGAGAAGATGTAGAGAGGGGCAGGTGTAGTGAAGGGCAGGTGTAGTAAGGAGAAGATGTAGAGAGGGGCAGGTGTAGAGAGGGGCAGGTGTAGAGAGGGGCAGGTGTAGTGAAGGGCAGGTGTAGTAAGGAGAAGATGTAGAGAGGGGCAGGTGTAGAGAGGGGCAGGTGTAGAGAGGGGCAGGTGTACTGAAGGGCAGGTTTAGTGAGGGGCAAGTGTAGTAAGGAGAAGATGTAGAGAGGGGCAGGTGTAGAGAGGGGCAGGTGTAGTGAAGGGCAGGTGTAGTAAGGAGAAGATGTAGAGAGGGGCAGGTTATAGAGAGGGGCAGGTGTAGTGAAGGGCAGACGTAGTGAAGGGCAGGTGTAGTAAGGAGAAGATGTAGAGAGGGGCAGGTGTAGTGAAGGGCAGACGTAGTGAAGGGCAGGTGTAGTAAGGAGAAGATGTAGAGAGGGGCAGGCGTAGTGAAGGGCAGGTGTAGTAAGGAGAAGATGTAGAGAGGGGCAGGTGTAGTGAAGGGCAGGTGTAGGGAGGGGAAGATGTAGAGAGGGGCAGGTGTAGTGAAGGGCAGGTGTAGTAAGGGAAAGGTGTAGAGAGTGGCAGCTATAGAGAATGGATAGGTGTACTAAGGGGCAGGTGTAGTGAAGGGCAGGTGTAGAGAGGGGCAGATATAGTGAGGAGCAGGTGTAGTAAGGGGAAGGTGTAGAGAGGGGCAGCTATAGAGAAGGGGAAGGTGTAGTAAGGAGCAGGTGTAGAGAGGGACAGTGTAGTGAAGGGCAGGTGTAGTAAGGGGCAGGTGTAGAGAGGGGCAGGTGTAGAGAGGGACAGTGTAGTGAAGGGCAGGTGTAGAGAGGGGCAGCTATAGAGAAGGGGAAGGTGTAGTAAGGGGCAGGTTTAGAGAAGGGGAAGCTGTAGAGAAGGGCAGGTGTAATGAGGGGGAGGTTTAGAGAAGGGCAGGTTTAGTGAGGGGCAGGTGTAGTAACAGACAGGTGTAGTGAGAAGGGGAAGGTGTAATGAGGAGCAGGTGTAGTAAGGGGCAGGTGTATAAAAAAGGGCAGGTGTAGTAACAACCATCACTGAGATCATCACTTTAATGTTTGTATTTATTTGTGTTTATTTGTCATTAAATTCCTGGACGGTTTTGTACTTTAATAAGTTGATGTTGAGGTAGTGATGATGTCATCGTTAATACACTGAATCATAAGTATTGGCACCTTCTCAGTTTCTCTTGGGTTTCTGTGTTTATTGGTCTGATTGGTCTCATTTTAAATATTTATGTCATTAACAGAGGTCAGTTTTTTTCTAAAGTAATGGCACCTTTTAAAGTCCAGACTTTTCCCCAGCTGCTTTGGGCTCCATGTCGAACCTGAGGAACATTTCACCCTCATTCACACTGAGTCCTGTTTGTTCTTCTGAAATAAATAATAAAGCACCGAGTTTTACACATTTCTGCACCTTAAACTGTGATCATTTTATTTATAAACATTTTCATAAACTATAAAGATTTTTTTTTACATTTATATACCAGGGTTTTTTTTCCTGATAAATGAAGCTGTGACCATGTAAAAAAAAATAAAATAAAAAATTAAAGATGTTGTGTTCAGTGTGTTTTGAAGGAAAAGTGCTTTTTTTTAAAAAAAAAAAACGCTGTTTAATGTGATGTGACATTTGATCTGATAATCATCACAACTCTTATAGCAACATTAGCCTATAGCATTAATATTAAACTTTATGCTGTTTTTTTCTTCTTTTTTTCCCTAGTGAATAATTCCAAATATTAAGTTTTTTCTCTCTCTCTGTAGAAGGAATCTGAAAATGTGCAAGACTTTAAATTTTGAACCTCACACACACACACACACACACACACACACACAGACGACAGAAGTAAAAACAGCATGCTAGCGTAGCGACTTGTCTTATTTGTGCTCGTCCTCAGTTCGGCTCGTCCCAGCTCAACTGGGATTCCATAAATTCCATATTACATCTGGTTTATTTTACACTTGACCTGCTTTTAGAACGCTGCTTCCGAAATCCAACACTCACTCATGAGGTAACAAAAATAAAATATGCAAACGTGGCATTTATTGATTTACATTTCCGTCCTCTCCGGAAAAAAGACAAGGCTTTTTTCGTTTTCTTAAATTCTGCAGGAGACCTTTAGAGCTCGGCACATTTAAGGCAGCAAAGAAGCACCGTAATCAGACTCATCCCCTCGTTCCCTCGTTCCCTCTTCCACTCGGAATAATAATCCTGGCACTACGACGCTCCTAGTGGAGGAAAAGGGAACTGCAGGCAGTCGAAATAACGTGAAAACAAACATGGCTTGTGTGTCCAGGCGTTAAAGATGACCATCGTCGGACTCGTTAATGCTGACGAAGTGCTTTCACAGTAGCGGAAATGAGGCGAGGCCCGCTTGTGCTTGTTGGCGTACAAACGTAAACGGATTTTGGCACCACAGCAGCAGCACCGCAGAGTCGAACAAGTCGACAGAAAAAACGATGCTCCGGTTCGTGAGACTGATGATGAGAACGCTAACTTCAAAAAAAAGAGAAACAAATGTTCCAGTTGTTTGTTTGGACAGAGTAAGTGGAATAGGTTTCTAATTGCACATTTCACCAGTGTTGGGGTTTGTTCCACCTCTCGGGCCACCAACGTCCAATCAGAAGAAAGCTAGCAATCCCTGGTTCCTCAAAGGGGGTTTGGGCTTAAAGGGCAGACTCAAGGGAGGAGTCTAGACCGTCGTCATGGTGACTGGCGCTGTCACTGTCACAGCTCTGAGTGGCACTGGAGTAGTTAGCAGCTTCCTGTAGCCTCATTAGCATATTCATCTAAAGGGGGAGGAGCCAAAAACAGAAAGAAAGAGACAATATATTAACACGACTTATACACAACAAATACACACCTTCACTTCAGCAACCGGATTCAGAGACATTGAAATGAGTGTGTGTGTGTGTGTGTGTGTGTGTGTGTGTGTGTGTGTAGATGTGTTGATGAAATAATCATACACATTTAAACAGACACACACCTAAACACACACCTAAACACACACCTAAACACACAATGATATAAAGAACAGATGGAGGATGTGTTTTTAAGAGAACTGAAGTGAACAATAAACACCATGTTACACCAAATAAACACAAATAAACACCTCTTTACTCAATATAAACTCCACTAAACACAATACAAACACCAGGTAAACACCACTTATCATCACATAAACACAAACAAACACCACTAAACACAATACAAACACAAAATAAAGACAAATAAACACAAATAAACACCTCTTTACTCAATATAAACTCCACTAAACACAATACAAACACCAGGTAAACACCACTTATCATCACATAAACACAAACAAACACCACTAAACACAATACAAACACAAAATAAAGACAAATAAACACAAATAAACACCTCTTTACTCAATATAAACTCCACTAAACACAATACAAACACCAGGTAAACACCACTTATCATCACATAAACACAAACAAACACCACTAAACACAATACAAACACAAAATAAAGACAAATAAACACAAATAAACACCTCTTTACTCAATATAAACTCCACTAAACACAATACAAACACCAGGTAAACACCACTTACACTGATCAAACACCATTTACACTGATCAAACACCACTTACACTGATCAAACACCATTTACACTGATCAAACACCACTTACACTGATCAAACACCATTTACACTGATCAAACACCATTTACACTGATCAAACACCACTTACACTGATCAAACACCACTTACACTGATCAAACACCACTTACACTGATCAAACACCACTTACACTGATCAAACACCATTTACACTGATCAAACACCACTTACACTGATCAAACACCACTTACACTGATCAAACACCACTTACACTGATCAAACACCACTTACACTGATCAAACACCATTTACACTGATCAAACACCACTTACACTGATCAAACACCATTTACACTGATCAAACACCATTTACACTGATCAAACACCACTTACACTGATCAAACACCACTTACACTGATCAAACACCACTTACACTGATCAAACACCACTTACACTGATCAAACACCATTTACACTGATCAAACACCACTTACACTGATCAAACACCACTTACACTGATCAAACACCATTTACACTGATCAAACACCACTTACACTGATCAAACACCACTTACACTGATCAAACACCATTTACACTGATCAAACACCACTTACACTGATCAAACACCACTTACACTGATCAAACACCATTTACACTGATCAAACACCACTTACACTGATCAAACACCATTTACACTGATCAAACACCACTTACACTGATCAAACACCACTTACACTGATCAAACACCATTTACACTGATCAAACACCACTTACACTGATCAAACACCACTTACACTGATCAAACACCATTTACACTGATCAAACACCACTTACACTGATCAAACACCACTTACACTGATCAAACACCACTTACACTGATCAAACACCACTTACACTGATCAAACACCATTTACACTGATCAAACACCACTTACACTGATCAAACACCATTTACACTGATCAAACACCATTTACACTGATCAAACACCACTTACACTGATCAAACACCACTTACACTGATCAAACACCATTTACACTGATCAAACACCACTTACACTGATCAAACACCATTTACACTGATCAAACACCACCACAAACTGTTTCTATTTCATCAGTAATGAAACACTATGTCAGTTTATAATTCCACACACTCCATCCTCCTCCGCTCAGGTCCTCTGTATTTCTCATCATCACTCAGAGGAAAGTCGGACTAGTGTTTGATCGCTGGTGAAATATGACCAGAGTCAGTGCTGATACACACACACCACACACACACTACACACACACACTACACACACACCACACACACACCACACACACCACACACACACACACGGGTGTATGTAACTAGTCTACTGTGTGCCGATGGAGATGTGTCACAGTGGAAGTTTTTTATCACCTTATAATCTCTGAACGTCTGAGGAGAGACATGAGAAGAGACAGTGAGCTGAGATCACAGGGTTAATCTTATTAGCTCTCACTACTGTGAATAAGTATTTGCCCCCTCCTGCTGTTTAAAGGACACACACCACCTGGGCACTGGGGAATTTCTCTTTAATACACAACAACCACCTCAATTTACCCCCACCCCACAAACTGCTATACTGGAATGTACACACACACACACACACACACATCTACATCTACACACACAGATGCACACACTCACATATTC
>NC_080728.1:22108942-22141442 GCF_019097595.1 Hemibagrus wyckioides
CATTCTGAAAGGTAGTAAAAGTACTGACTGTTATTACTGCTCAGTGTGGCATCAGTACTGAAACAGTGTCTTTCGTAAGAACTCTAGAACTGTACTAAGCTAATTAATAAAGCAATACACTTTCATGGGGTATAAACTCTCATTATTATCAATCTGTCTCACCTTTAAGTGTAATGTTGATGATGTTGTTTTCTCCCACCAGGTATCCACAGGGCAGAAGTTCAGGAAGTTCAGAAACGTGTGAGCGCTCCACTTCCCCCATCCTGTAACTCAGGATACTGTCGGAATTCAGGCCCATACTCGTTAAAGGATCCACGCGGAACATGTACTCCTGATACAGACACCAGCGAGAGACACAGCATTAACATCAAAAGCTATTGAATCATTTATTTGCTTTTCTAAGCGCACAGGTGAACAGGTCTCCACTAACCACGTCTGGAACTCTTACTATAAGCAGTATGACTCCAGATCAGTACTCAGCAGTTTAAAGTTGTATGTAGTATAAACATTATGTACTCACTTAATGTAAGCTAATGTGATATTATAACTAAATATGGAGCCATATTTTTAAATAAATCAGTAAATATGTATACATTTACACAGTTATACACCGATCAGCCATAACACTGTGAGCAGTGAGAGGTGAAGTGAATAAGACTGATGATCTCCTCATCATGGCACCTGTTAGTTTTGTCCTCAAAGTTGATGTGTTAGAAACAAGAAAAATGGACAAGTGTAAGGATTTGAGAGAGTTTGACCAAAAAGTGGTGACAGTGGACAGTATCTATCAAAAGTGGTCAAAGGAAGGAACAGTGGGGAACCGGAGACAGGGTCATGGGCGGTCAAGGCTCATTGATGCACGTGGGGAGAGAAGGCTGGCCCGTGTGATCCGATCCAACAGACGAGCTACTGTTGCTCAAACTGCTGAAGAAGTTAATGCTGGTTCTGATAGAAAGGGGTCAGAATACACAGTGCAGGACGGGTCAGGGCTGTTTTAGCAGCAGAAAGGGGGACCAACACATTATTAGGCAGGTGGTCATAATGTTATGCCTGATCAGTGTAAATATAGACAGTAAGTTGTTACAGATATAGTACTGAATAAGCACTGAGTTTATTTTAATATATAGTATAACTGCTACTACTGATTTAATTTGTAGTATTAATATATTAACCTACTATAACACTATGCCTTGAGTGAGTCGTCTACATACAAAGTACTTTTATTAATAAGTTCTGATATTTACTGTATGGACAGTTTTAATATTTTTGGTGCTTCACACACAGTCATACTTCATAAACAAGCAGCAGTACTGATTTCTTCATTAGGACAAAGTGCGTATTAATTCCAGAGCTCTAACCTTGAACAGTCGTCGTATCACCCCATCCAACACGTCCCACTTGGTCTTTCCGCTGATGCCGATGGAGCCGATGAGATATTCCAGACTCTGTAAACCCTACACGTTCAACACGCTCAGCTTTAACACTCACATCGTAAACATTAAGGGGATAAAAATCATCAATGAATACGGAGTAATAACCCAGTGAAGGTCACCTTGGTCCTGTTGGAGCCCCCGGTGATGGAGACGATGATTCGTACACTTCGTCCCTCTTTACGCAGGTTTCCCTCGTAGCCGTCGTCCAGCAGCAGATCTGAAAGTCACAGTAATAAGTCATGAACAGGAGACAGGTCTGCCGATTGGTCAGCTGCTGTCACGCCCATTATGACATCATAAAGTTGTCCATGTGTTTCTCACCTGACATGATAGTCTCAGTGAGGTTGAGGTTGTTAAGTGAGAGGCCCAGTGATTGGCGGGAGGATGAAGAGGAGGTACTTGAGGTCTCTGATGGGGGGCGGGGCGTTTTGGATGACACGGCAGAAGGGGTGGAGTTTCCACTGGACTTTAATCTGTCGTTCTCTGCCTTCAGTAACTCGATCTCGTTCTGTTAGAGAGGGAGTGTGAGTGTGTGTCTCTGAATGTGTGTGTGTGTGTGTGTGTGTGTGTGTGTACCTGCATGCGGTTCATGGCCTCTCTGATCTGGTCCAGATGATGTGCTGAACTCAGAGCCTCCAGTCGGATGTCGGTGAGTTTCAGCTCCTTCTCCCTCAGCTCATTCTTCAGCTGGAGGATGATCTCTGCCTCAGCCTCGGTACACTCACACAGCCTGGACACACACACACACGGTTACAGAGTGCATGTGATTTTAGCTACAGCAGCACTACTCCACATACCTGTACTGTGGATGAATCAGTCTCTCAGGTCCGTATTCAGAGCAGAGTTCAGTGAGCAGTGAGGGATTTAGGATCCTGTTAGAACTGCATGCACTGGATCAAGTGCTATTCTCTGAATAATGAGTGTGTTTAATACAGCTAGCTTTAATATAGTGATAATATACCAGGCTCCTGTTAGATTTATTTCAACACTAGCCTTCTTCTCATTTACACCTATCAGGCATAACATTATGACCACTTGCCCAATATTGTGTTGGTCCCTCTTTTGCTGCTGAAACAGCCCTGACCTGTCGAGGCATGGACTCCACTAGATCCCTGAAGGTGTGCTGTGGGATCTGACACCAAGATGTTAGCAGCAGATCCTTTAAGTCCTGTAAGTTGCAGGATGCAGGCACCTCTCAACTTACAGGATATAAAGGACTTACAGGACTTAAAGGATACTTCTGATAGATACTGACCACTGCAGACCGGGAACACCCCACAAGAGCTGCAGTTTTGGAGATGCTCTGATCCAGTGGTCTAGCCATCACAATTTGGCCCTTCACCAAACTCAAAGCTCAAATCCTTACACTTGTCCATTTTTCCTGCTTTAACATCAACTTTGAAGACAAAATGTTGACTTGCTGCCTAATATATCCCACCCACTAACAGGTGCCATGATGAGGAGATACTCAGTCTGATTCACTTCACCTCTCAGTGATCACAATGTTATACCTGATCAGTGTACATCTCATCATATTAGTCTTTTTTTTAATATTTTTATAATTTCTGTAGTCTAGATACTGCGGAAAAACTCAACAACAATCTGGCAACCTTGAAGGTGTCAAGTACATACAGGTGGTTTTAATAATCTGAATGTTGAGCTCAAAAAACTTTAGGAACTTTCTCACATAAACACTGATGTCACTTGGGTCTTGGACTCTGAATACGTCCCTGTGTGAACACTTTATACACACACACACACACACACATATATTTATATACACAGCAGACAGGTTGTGCACTATTTTGCTTGTTAATGGGTTTGGGGAGATGTCTGAATTCTCACTAGACCGTCCACTATAGCATTACCCATAATGCACTGCAGTCTCAGCTCTTTTCTATAGGTCATGTGCAAAGATCACGCCAAACCACATTCACCTTTACCCATCATGCATCACTCTGCCTTTTACCGAGATCTGTGTTTGTAGATGACATGGCCGTTTTGCCTTTTCTTTGGCACCCAAACAGGGGACAGTTTACTAACACACACACTTACATTCACACACACACACACACACACACGCGCGCGCGCACACACACACAAACATACACACAGCGTAAAGTTAAGAAAAAGAAAAAGAGGGCATATAGAAATTAAATGTACACTGAAAGATGGAAAATGGCACAGACTAGAAATGACAGAGGACAGTGTTTGTGTGTGTCTGTGTGTGTGTGTGTACTCACTCAGTGGTGGATGAAGATGTGTGTAAAGCTTGTGTGCTGCCGTCCATGTGTGTGTGTTGCAGTTTCGGCGATTCCGGAATGGACGAATCGGTCATTTCCTCCAGCTCATCATGAGAGGTTTGCAGCTTTGAGCTTTTCTTTTTCCCGAATGCCTGTTTAAAGGAGCTACGCAACTGAGGACACACACACACACACACACATTGTTACTTACTTTGAAGCTCATGTACACACAGCAATTCCGGCATGGTCTTGATCCTGTTGCAAATAATTTTTATAATTACTCTTTATTTTATGAATGTATTTTTTTAATTAAAGAATGATACATAATACTTTTTATCCGTTTATAGTTATATTTAATGTCGATGAAGCAAGTTCTTGTTATCACTTAAGTTATAGCAGCTATAAACAGTAGTTCCCTCACCAGTGTCTAACAGACAACTGCAAATGTTCCACACTTCTTGGAGGTTCAGATTTCTGTCTCTAACCGGATCTGGCAGATGATGTAATTATCCAATGATTTACAAAAGAATACGAAGAGAGAAAACAACCCTTTTTTTCCACAGGTACAGAGGCTCAGGGGTAGTAGGTAAATGAAGGGCAAGAAGGGATGAAAAGATTTTACATGCGACCTATTTTTCACTTTTATCTAGTGTGATGTTCGTCCACAAACTTCTGAATGAACCATATGCACAGTAATGGCAAATAGTTAAATGGCTGAAACAAGGTCTGAGCAGTGGATGGGACCAGCAGGAACCATTGAGCCTTACCAAGCAAGAATTTCCTGAAAATATAAGGTTCCTGGTCCAAAACGTTCATGAGCATACACCTGTCTAGTCCAATCCACTGCCCTGACCCTACCTACATAATTTGACCATGAGAGACCAGAAACCTTTAACCTAGTAGCAACAGAGCACACATTCAAGGTTTTAAGCAAAAGGTTGAGCAATATGTCCTTCAGCAAGACTCTGTTCAGTCGTATCCTGCCTCAAAAAGCATCAGCAAAACAAGCAAAGGTAGATGGGATTGAAGTGGACAGATGTTTCTGTACATATGGTCCATTTGGATAAGACCACCCAAGCACCATTTCCTCATCTCCTCATTAACAGCTATTTATAAGAGCTCAATAACAGGTCCGCTGCCCTGGTCTGAAAGCAAAGCAGCCATGTTCCAGAGCAGAATTTGCCCCACAAGCAGCAGCATTTGCCCCACAAGCTGTCGCTCAGTAAACCTTCAATAAGGTTGAGTTTGACTCCATTGTCATTGATCTAATTGGACCACGGTGCACAACTCTATAATCTGAACTACACAGTTATGGACTATGCCACCTGCTACCCCGAGGTTCATGAGATGAAAACCTTTATATTGTCTATGAGGTGTTATTGTTTTGGCAGGTTGCCATCTCAAAGGATGCTCTAACAGACTTCCTGTCCCAGGGTTGTGCATTCTGTAGCATTTCCAGAGGTATTGTTGTTAGCTCGTACCACAACATTTTACATTTACATTTCTTGCATTTGGCAGATGCTCTTATCCAAAGCGACTTATATTTGATCTCATTTTACACAGCTGAGCAACTGAGGGTTAAGGGCCTTGCTCAAGGGCCCAGCAGTGGCAGCTTGGTGGACCTGGGATTTAAACTCACGATCATTGGTCCAACACCTTGACCACTGAGCTACCACATCCCCTTTTTGGCAACATTCAGCAGAGAACACACAGCAATGGCATCAGGACAGCGAACACACATGTTTGTGTGTTTAGGGTCTGACTATACTTTTGGCTTTAACACACTACCTCTCTCTCTCTCTCTCTCTCTCTCTCTCTCTCTCTCTATCTATCTATCTAGTCAGACAGGCTGCCACAATATAAAGAATTAGGGATTAAACAAAAGGCAGAAAGGATGGAAAGATTTCACTGACACATGCTTTCTCTTTGAATCATTGCCTCCATCATTCATCAGTCCATTTACACATGCGGGGAAGGTTTACAAGGAGATTTTTTATCATATTCACCTTGTGTCCTCTGTCCCTCCCCTACAGAAGCGATGGAAAAAGTCATCAAAATATTGTGAGTGGTATACTGTGAAATGTTGAGAAATAACACAGTGACATCATCATGTTTATTCAACAGACTGCGGTTATCTTCGCTTCTATTCACTACAAAAGTGAAATTTTGGGAGAATCCTCAGGGTTGGGGTTTCTGAGGAGAGTTAAGGGCTCTGGGTTTTCTGTATGGGTTCGGCTTGGATCTGTGATAGTGAAACACTATGTTGTAGGGTTCTACAGCTCTGAAAGCTATAAGGTTCCTCTAGAGCGACACACAACCAGTGCATTTATGAAATTTTTTCCCATACCAAAAAAGGCTAGTGTCCAATCAGTACATGGTGGTGGGTAAAGAATACCCTATATTTCCAGTTTGTAGGAAATACTGAGTAGATTACAGGTAAAGACAGGTCCAGTGATTCTTCAGGTCCAATAATGTATCTTAAATTTAAAGTGTATTCTGTATAATAATTGTACGGTGTGAAACTGGTCCTCAAACCTAAAGTGAAGAATCCATATGGAACCAGTGAGCATGCATTAACAATGTCAGAGGGACATGTGGTAGCTTTAGACACTGGGGGTCTGTATGGTTCAGGCTGCGTTATAAAAGTGGGTGGGGTTATAGGATGAGCAGCTAATCTGTAAAATATAAGCTATTTGGACACAAGTCAGGGTCTGATCATCTGTGGCTGGGTCACCTGGTTAAGGGTGTCTGATGAGTCCAGGGTACATCAGTAATGATGTGTCCATGAGATGTATTATTAAATCAAATAAAGTCAGACAAAGTCAAAAGACCTCAAATCACCAGGTTCTCATAATGATTGGACAGTGTCAAATGTCCTCATAATCAGGTCCTCATAATGACTGAACAGTTATAAATGTCCTCATAATCAGGTCCTCATATTGACTGGACAGAGTCAAATGTCTTTAAATCAGCTGGTCCTTGTAAAGTTGACACTATTTATCTGCTTTTATTTAAAAAAACTAAAAGAGTAATAATGTCCTTTTGGTTGCTGAAGTTAAGATTACAGTGTGTGTGTGTGTGTGTGTGCGTGTGTGTGTGTGTGTGTGTGTTACTCACCCAGCTCTTCTTTTTCTTTTTCTTGTCATCCGAGTCTTTGTTGTTTAAGCTGCTGTGACTCACTGCACTGTTAATGCTGTGCACACTCTCTGAGGAGTGCTGACGCCGAACTAACACACACACACACACACACACACACACACACAATATCTCAATTTAAAAGTTCCTTGTAGAATTGTCGCAGTGTAAGTGTAAGCTTATTCACTGTGTGTGTGTGTGTGTGTGTGTGTGTATATATACCTTTGTGTAGATGCTCAGGTCCATTCAGAGCCACCTGTATGGCAGTTTGTGCGTCTGTGTTTTGAGCCTTTAAAGCTTCAATCGTCTCTCTCAACTCTGCCAACTCCGATTCCTACACACACACACACACACACACACACACACACACACACAAAAAGTCAGCCTACACTTTTTCATACAAGAATACAAATCTTGTCATTACATTTCACTGTAGTCTACTTGAAGCTGTGTGTGTGTGTGTGTGTGTGTGTGTGTGTTACCTTCTGCTCCGCTGTCATGGTGAGACTCTGTAAGCGACATGTCATGTTTGTCAAACTCTTCTCAAATGCTGCAACCAGGTGAGCCTACACACACACACACACACACACACACACACACACACAGTTAAATCTTTAGTACCAGAGTGACAGAGAAATAAGCCTTCTGATTGGCCACTCAGTTCCTCACTCACATTGGCTGACAGCTGAGACGTCAAGGTCGCAACCTTTTCCTGAGAAGCGTCCAGCTCTCGCCGCAGCTTTCTGATTTGCTGTAGAAACAGGAAGTTCTTGTTATGGCACAGGAAATTAGTGTTAATTACACATCATCATAGAAAAAAGTAAAACATCAAACATTGATAATAACCAGCTGCTGCAGTTCATTATAGACAGGATTGATAAACTAGTCAGAATAAACTATTTTAAGACTTTTATTTAATGATAAATAGAAACAGAAGTGGATTTGAATAAGGACACGAACTTAAGAGATGATTTAGTTTTTAATTATTTATAAATAATTAACAAAATTCTAAGTAATAAATTATTATTTATTATAAGAAATAATAAAAATATTTAAACATATATTTGAATAATATTTAAATAAAAATATTTTTAAAATTATTTATTTATTCATTTATTTATCTATTCAAATTAAGCAAAGTTCACACAATAATTCAAAAATTTATATCTAAGTATATAACCAATTATAATGTTTAATTAATGTCTAAAATTTACAATAATAAAAAAGCACATGAAAAGATTAATAAACAAAATGAATTAATAAAGTGAAATAAAACTTTTGTATATTTGGGCTGTTTGAGAAACAGATTTAATATAAATTATTATATAATTAATGAATAAAGTTATTATTTTAATATTTTAATATTAATAAGTAAATTATTACTTATTATAGAAAATAAAAAAGACATATTTATTGTTACAATAATATTTACATATACAAACACTATTAATTATTGTATTTATTTATTTTTTTATATTATAAATATACTGTTGTATATTTGAGCTGTCTGAGAATCAGATTTAATATGAATTATTATATAATTAATTAATACAATTATAATCACAATATTTAAATAAAAACACTTTTTTCTTTCCTTTTTTCTTTCTTTAATTAAACAAAGTTCACACAAATAAATCTACAATAATGAAACAAACATTAAAAGAAACTGCAAATCAAGATTAATAAAATGAAATAAAACGGTTGTATATCCGAGACTTTTGAGAATCAGACAGATGTGTAAAACAGTAAAGGAGAAGAGTTTTACCTCAGAGTGAGCTTTCTCCTCAGTCTGCAGAGAGGAAACGAGAGACAATGATGACAAAAATGAATAATTAATTAATCAATCCCAGCAACATTTCTGTGAATAAACCCAACACAGAGCACACACGAGCACAAACCCCCTGATTTCACCTCAGACAGGAAGAAGAGGATCAGTGAAAAGCCCAGAGGAGAGAGAGAGAGAGAGAGAGAGAGGGAGAGAGAGGGAGAGAGAGGGAGGGGGGGGAGCACAAATAAATCAGACATGTAGGGCCCTAAAGTCTGAGTGCACTACCACAAAGTGTCTTCCCTGCAGCAGTTAGCAAACCATTCAATAAACAGTGTTTTAATGATTTTATTATAATTACAATGATATATGATGTCCACTTTAAGGGAGGTGTGTAAGAGAAGGTGTTCATACTGTAGATATTATAAATTATTAGCAGATCAGATGATGGTGTTTATTGCTAACTGATGCAAAAGGGAAGGTGTTGGTAGTGAGCTGGAGAAGTGAAGCCATTCCACTCGTTAGTGCTGGACCTTTAATCTGCAGCTGGACAGTTAGAGTGATTATTCACTAAAACATGGAGAGACGCACGTCCCCACACACCGCCTTTACCTTTTCCATGTAGGCGTACACCTGTAAGTGAGAGAGTGTGTGTGTGTTTAAACCGGACAGCCTCCAGGGAGGCGCCAACATTCATCAGCAAATTTACACACATTCAACACTTTCAGGAACATCTGGGACTGTATTTTATTTATCTTTTAAAAATGAATGAAAACGAAGAGGGAGGGAGGGAGGGAGGGAGGGAGGGAGGAATGGAGGGAGGGAGGGAGGGAGGTAGGGAGGGAGAAAGGAAGGAAAGAAAGAAAGAAAGAAAGAAAGAAAGAAAGAAAGAAAGAAAGAAAGAAAGAAAGAAAGAAAGAAAGAAGAAGAAGAGCAGACAGTAATAAAGAAGAGCAGACAGTAATAAAGAAGAAGAGCAGACAGTAATAAAGAAGAGCAGACAGTAATAAAGAAGAGCAGACAGTAATATAGAAGAAGAGCAGACAGTAATAAAGAAGAGCAGACAGTAATATAGAAGAAGAGCAGACAGTAATAAAGAAGAGCAGACAGTAATAAAGAAGAGCAGACAGTAATATAGAAGAAGAGCAGACAGTAATAAAGAAGAGCAGACAGTAATAAAGAAGAGCAGACAGTAATAAAGAAGAAGAGCAGACAGTAATAAAGAATAGCAGACAGTAATATAGAAGAAGAGCAGACAGTAATAAAGAAGAGCAGACAGTAATATAGAAGAGCAGACAGTAATATAGAAGAAGAGCAGGCAGTAATAAAAAAGAGCAGACAGTAATAAAGAAGAAGAGCAGACAGTAATAAAGAAGAGCAGACAGTAATAAAGAAGAAGAGCAGACAGTAATAAAGAATAGCAGACAGTAATATAGAAGAAGAGCAGACAGTAATAAAGAAGAGCAGACAGTAATAAAGAAGAGCAGACAGTAATATAGAAGAAGAGCAGACAGTAATAAAGAAGAGCAGACAGTAATAAAGAAGAAGAGCAGACAGTAATAAAGAAGAGCAGACAGTAATATAGAAGAGCAGACAGTAATAAAGAAGAGCAGACAGTAATATAGAAGAGCAGACAGTAATATAGAAGAGCAGACAGTAATAAAGAAGAGCAGACAGTAATAAAGAAGAGCAGACAGTAATAAAGAAGAAGAGCAGACAGTAATAAAGAAGAGCAGACAGTAATATAGAAGAGCAGACAGTAATAAAGAAGAGCAGACAGTAATATAGAAGAGCAGACAGTAATATAGAAGAGCAGACAGTAATAAAGAAGAGCAGACAGTAATATAGAAGAGCAGACAGTAATAAAGAAGAGCAGACAGTAATATAGAAGAGCAGACAGTAATAAAGAAGAGCAGACAGTAATATAGAAGAGCAGACAGTAATAAAGAAGAGCAGACAGTAATAAAGAAGAGCAGACAGTAATATAGAAGAGCAGACAGTAATAAAGAAGAGCAGACAGTAATAAAGAAGAGCAGACAGTAATATAGAAGAAGAGCAGACAGTAATAAAGAAGAGCAGACAGTAATAAAGAAGAGCAGACAGTAATATAGAAGAAGAGCAGACAGTAATAAAGAAGAGCAGACAGTAATAAAGAAGAGCAGACAGTAATATAGAAGAAGAGCAGACAGTAATAAAGAAGAGCAGACAGTAATAAAGAAGAGCAGACAGTAATAAAGAAGAAGAGCAGACAGTAATAAAGAATAGCAGACAGTAATATAGAAGAAGAGCAGACAGTAATAAAGAAGAGCAGACAGTAATATAGAAGAGCAGACAGTAATATAGAAGAAGAGCAGGCAGTAATAAAGAAGAGCAGACAGTAATAAAGAAGAAGAGCAGACAGTAATAAAGAAGAGCAGACAGTAATAAAGAAGAAGAGCAGACAGTAATAAAGAATAGCAGACAGTAATATAGAAGAAGAGCAGACAGTAATAAAGAAGAGCAGACAGTAATAAAGAAGAGCAGACAGTAATATAGAAGAAGAGCAGACAGTAATAAAGAAGAGCAGACAGTAATAAAGAAGAAGAGCAGACAGTAATAAAGAAGAGCAGACAGTAATATAGAAGAGCAGACAGTAATAAAGAAGAGCAGACAGTAATATAGAAGAGCAGACAGTAATATAGAAGAGCAGACAGTAATAAAGAAGAGCAGACAGTAATAAAGAAGAGCAGACAGTAATAAAGAAGAAGAGCAGACAGTAATAAAGAAGAGCAGACAGTAATATAGAAGAGCAGACAGTAATAAAGAAGAGCAGACAGTAATATAGAAGAGCAGACAGTAATATAGAAGAGCAGACAGTAATAAAGAAGAGCAGACAGTAATATAGAAGAGCAGACAGTAATAAAGAAGAGCAGACAGTAATATAGAAGAGCAGACAGTAATATAGAAGAGCAGACAGTAATAAAGAAGAGCAGACAGTAATATAGAAGAGCAGACAGTAATAAAGAAGAAGAGCAGACAGTAATAAAGAAGAGCAGACAGTAATATAGAAGAGCAGACAGTAATATAGAAGAGCAGACAGTAATAAAGAAGAAGAGCAGACAGTAATAAAGAATAGCAGACAGTAATAAAGAAGAGCAGACAGTAATAAAGAATAGCAGACAGTAATAAAGAAGAGCAGACAGTAATAAAGAAGAGCAGACAGTAATATAGAAGAGCAGACAGTAATAAAGAAGAAGAGCAGACAGTAATAAAGAAGAAGAGCAGACAGTAATAAAGAAGAGCAGACAGTAATAAAGAATAGCAGACAGTAATAAAGAAGAAGAGCAGACAGTAATAAAGAATAGCAGACAGTAATAAAGAAGAGCAGACAGTAATAAAGAAGAGCAGACAGTAATAAAGAAGAGCAGACAGTAATAAAGAAGAAGAGCAGACAGTAATAAAGAAGAGCAGACAGTAATAAAGAAGAGCAGACAGTAATAAAGAAGAGCAGACAATAATAAAGAAGAAGAGCAGACAGTAATAAAGAATAGCAGACAGTAATAAAGAAAAGCAGACAGTAATAAAGAATAGCAGACAGTAATAAAGAAGAGCAGACAGTAATATAGAAGAGCAGACAGTAATAAAGAAGAAGAGCAGACAGTAATAAAGAAGAAGAGCAGACAGTAATAAAGAAGAGCAGACAGTAATAAAGAAGAGCAGACAGTAATATAGAAGAGCAGACAGTAATAAAGAAGAGCAGACAGTAATAAAGAAGAAGAGCAGACAGTAATAAAGAATAGCAGACAGTAATAAAGAAGAGCAGACAGTAATAAAGAATAGCAGACAGTAATAAAGAAGAGCAGACAGTAATAAAGAAGAGCAGACAGTAATAAAGAAGAAGAGCAGACAGTAATAAAGAATAGCAGACAGTAATAAAGAAGAGCAGACAGTAATAAAGAAGAGCAGACAGTAATATAGAAGAGCAGACAGTAATAAAGAAGAAGAGCAGACAGTAATAAAGAAGAAGAGCAGACAGTAATAAAGAAGAGCAGGCAGTAATAAAGAATAGCAGACAGTAATAAAGAAGAGCAGACAGTAATAAAGAATAGCAGACAGTAATAAAGAAGAGCAGACAGTAATATAGAAGAGCAGACAGTAATAAAGAAGAGCAGACAGTAATATAGAAGAGCAGACAGTAATAAAGAAGAGCAGACAGTAATATAGAAGAGCAGACAGTAATATAGAAGAAGAGCAGACAGTAATAAAGAAGAGCAGACAGTAATATAGAAGAGCAGACAGTAATAAAGAAGAGCAGACAGTAATAAAGAAGAAGAGCAGACAGTAATAAAGAAGAGCAGACAGTAATAAAGAAGAGCAGACAGTAATAAAGAAGAGCAGACAGTAATAAAGAAGAAGAGCAGACAGTAATAAAGAATAGCAGACAGTAATAAAGAAGAGCAGACAGTAATAAAGAATAGCAGACAGTAATAAAGAAGAGCAGACAGTAATAAAGAAGAGCAGACAGTAATATAGAAGAGCAGACAGTAATAAAGAAGAAGAGCAGACAGTAATAAAGAAGAAGAGCAGACAGTAATAAAGAATAGCAGACAGTAATAAAGAAGAGCAGACAGTAATATAGAAGAGCAGACAGTAATATAGAAGAGCAGACAGTAATAAAGAAGAGCAGACAGTAATAAAGAATAGCAGACAGTAATAAAGAAGAGCAGACAGTAATATAGAAGAGCAGACAGTAATAAAGAATAGCAGACAGTAATAAAGAAGAGCAGACAGTAATATAGAAGAGCAGACAGTAATAAAGAAGAAGAGCAGACAGTAATAAAGAAGAAGAGCAGACAGTAATATAGAAGAGCAGACAGTAATAAAGAAGAAGAGCAGACAGTAATAAAGAAGAGCAGACAGTAATATAGAAGAGCAGACAGTAATAAAGAATAGAAGACAGTAATAAAGAATAGCAGACAGTAATAAAGAAGAGCAGACAGTAATATAGAAGAGCAGACAGTAATAAAGAAGAAGAGCAGACAGTAATAAAGAAGAAGAGCAGACAGTAATAAAAAAGAGCAGACAGTAATACAGAAGAGCAGACAGTAATAAAGAATAGCAGACAGTAATAAAGAAGAGCAGACAGTAATATAGAAGAGCAGACAGTAATATAGAAGAGCAGACAGTAATATAGAAGAGCAGACAGTAATAAAGAATAGCAGACAGTAATAAAGAATAGCAGACAGTAATATAGAAGAGCAGACAGTAATATAGAAGAGCAGACAGTAATAAAGAATAGCAGACAGTAATAAAGAATAGCAGACAGTAATATAGAAGAGCAGACAGTAATAAAGAAGAGCAGACAGTAATATAGAAGAGCAGACAGTAATAAAGAATAGAAGACAGTAATAAAGAATAGCAGACAGTAATAAAGAAGAGCAGACAGTAATATAGAAGAGCAGACAGTAATAAAGAATAGAAGACAGTAATAAAGAATAGCAGACAGTAATAAAGAAGAGCAGACAGTAATATAGAAGAGCAGACAGTAATAAAGAAGAAGAGCAGACAGTAATAAAAAAGAGCAGACAGTAATACAGAAGAGCAGACAGTAATAAAGAATAGCAGACAGTAATAAAGAAGAGCAGACAGTAATAAAGAATAGCAGACAGTAATAAAGAAGAGCAGACAGTAATATAGAAGAGCAGACAGTAATATAGAAGAGCAGACAGTAATAAAGAATAGCAGACAGTAATAAAGAATAGCAGACAGTAATATAGAAGAGCAGACAGTAATAAAGAAGAGCAGACAGTAATATAGAAGAGCAGACAGTAATATAGAAGAGCAGACAGTAATAAAGAATAGCAGACAGTAATAAAGAATAGCAGACAGTAATATAGAAGAGCAGACAGTAATAAAGAATAGCAGACAGTAATAAAGAAGAGCAGACAGTAATATAGAAGAGCAGACAGTAATATAGAAGAGCAGACAGTAATATAGAAGAGCAGACAGTAATAAAGAATAGCAGACAGTAATAAAGAAGAGCAGACAGTAATATAGAAGAGCAGACAGTAATATAGAAGAGCAGACAGTAATATAGAAGAGCAGACAGTAATAAAGAATAGCAGACAGTAATAAAGAATAGCAGACAGTAATATAGAAGAGCAGACAGTAATAAAGAAGAGCAGACAGTAATATAGAAGAGCAGACAGTAATATAGAAGAGCAGACAGTAATAAAGAATAGCAGACAGTAATAAAGAATAGCAGACAGTAATATAGAAGAGCAGACAGTAATAAAGAAGAGCAGACAGTAATATAGAAGGTAAGTGTAAAGCTGTGTATTATTTGTACTGGTCTCTATCACCTGATGCTAACAAAACATGTACATTTTACTTCAAGCTAATTCTTACTCTGAGTTTCTAATCAGATATAATTTCTGAGTGTAACGTGTAAATTCCACTCACCGCTGAGTAAAGAGACGACGTGCTGGACACCAGGGACAGAGATGACCCATGAACTACAGAAAAGAAACCCAAATAATTAATAAAAATGTACACCGGACATAAGAGACCGATGAAATCAGAGAGTGTAATACCACTGAGGACCAGCAGAGGGCACAGAGATACCAACTACCACACCCACCAACCCAGTCCTAAGACACACACATATACACACACTAATATATATATATATATACACAGATACACACACAAAGATATATACACACACAAAACACACTGTAATCTCACACACACACTGATATATATACATATAAACACACACACACACACTCGTACACACATTCACTCACCCAACACCACACACACTCACACACACCTTCATCAGTGCTGTCTCGGAAGGATCCGGAGCGGCTGATGGCTCGAGGACGTTCCTCCAGTGACGTGTTACTGCCACACAACACTCTCCCATCTCCATAGAGATCAAACGCTTCCTGATCCGGAATACTGTTAGACCGAGTCATAGCACCGGTGGGGCTCACTGGAGTACACACATACACACACACACACACACACACACACACACACATACACACACACACACACACATACACACACAAACACATAGCGTAATGTTTAAGTATTAATAGATAATAAAGAGGAACTGACCATTAACAACCCTGTAAACACAGATCCAGATGTTAGCATCAGTTTCTCTGCTCTAAAAATGCTTGCTAAATTCCTACTGTATAACAAAAAAAAGCGCAAAAACCCAAATGAATGAATTAATCCTGAATCAGACAAACCATGGATTAACGCTAACAAACTCCATTAACAGTGTTGTCAAAGCACTCACGCAGGTTGTTGTAGTGGTATTTCCCAGTCGGGGGGGACAGGGGACTCCCAGTGTCCTGCAGTCCTCCAGTGGAATGAGAACGAAGCCATTCTTTACCTTCTTCATGAGACATCTGTCTGGAGGAAGGAGGATGTCTGATAGTGGGATATATTAAACACATGCTAATGTCTCAGTTAATGCTGCAACTGAATTCTTATTACTGACAAACACACACACACACATCATTCCAGTAAGTCTTTATAGGTTAGGATTAGTTTCTGATATGAAACTGATTAAAATTTGCTGAATTAAAACATATATGTACAAATGTCAGTAAAAAACATGGTGATTATATTAGTACCTTAATCCCTTTTTGGGTAGAGTGTTTCTGTCAAGAGTCATGCTGTTAAAGCAGAAGGAAAACACAACAGAGTGAGAAACACACACACACACACACACAGACACACACACCTTGTCCATATTATAAAATGCTTTAGTGTAATTATATATTGTCCCTCTGTTAGTGTATCTATAGTGCCCATGCTACTCTAACAGTTACAGGATCGATAAAGTTCCAGAATCTCATGGAACCATCAACACTAATGACATTAATGTTACAGAGGTGATTGCAAAACAAGCTACTAATTGGATAAGTCCAGCATATGGTTCAACATACAATTAAGGTAAAAAGGTAGCAAGAACTGCCATTCAACACATCTCCATGTTTTAACATGACACTAGTTCCTCTGTTTGAGGATATGAACCTAGCAGTAAGTATTTCTTCCCTCAAAGGTACCAATCTGGTTCCTTTTTCGCTATTTGCTCTCAAAAATAAAGGGTCCAAAATGTATATGTTGCTAAAGTGGTACTATCAAGGATATATCCATATATCATTTGAGGAAGATACTCTGACCTTGAGGAGCACTGATGGACTCCTTGGACACCTTCTCAGGTAAAAGATGTATACAAGACAATCCCTTGACAGAGCCATCAGCAAGCAGGTTAAGGTACAGTTCGATATTTTAATGTCTAGGATGTGTAGGTTTGATAGAGAATAACTCGACATGACCTTCTGTCTGCCATTTTCTCTCATACAGTCCCCCTTCCACACAACATGGCTAATTCCTGTTTAACAGCACAGTGTCTGGAATGCACTGGGAATATAATCGGAATCTTTCTCTTCAGCTTCTGGTTAGATGGTCACTGCTGTGATCTGCAGTCTGTGGAGTGTGTCAGTTTGTGTTCTGGGACAGGAGTATTTCGAGGCTCAGGAACAACATTATCTGATGCTGTCACCAGACTCTTAGATATCAAGGTTCTGATCTATGACCCTGACCTTTAAGTCTGACTAATATTTGTCAATCTACCTCTTCGTTCCCCATGTGGCTCTGTTCATAGCAGGTGTTCCTTCACATTATCCTATTTCTCCAGGCCTGGGCAAGCCTGCAACTACCAACTTCAAAGAGCTGAGTCTGCACCAAACCACCATCTAGTGCCTGGCCTTTGTTCATTTGCCTTTAGTAGCTTTTATTGAAAGAAGACACACAACTCTGGTCAGATGGCTCATATCCCCACCACACACAGACCATTTCTCCAAGAACTTCCTGTTGGTGCAGATATTCTTCCATCCTTGTTCGTTCCAGCACTATGATTTGCTTGACTACATACAAGGTACAGGTGGGTGAAGTGATGTTTAGTTCAAGAACCTACATTTTTTCTGTGCATTTACCTAATTTTTATCCACAGCAACATGCATTAGTATCACATTGATGACCAGTCGCTCTGGATAAAGGCATCAGCCACATACTGAGCACTTGGATACAATTGAGCACTTGGTGGTCCTGAGATTTGAACTCACAATCTTCTCATCAGTAGCCCAATACCTTAGCCAGTGGGTAAGTGCATGTATTTTTCTTTTTTCTTTGGGGCAGTGGTGGTTCAAGTGGTTAAGGCTCTGGGTTGTTGATTGGAAGGTCAGGGTTCAAGCCTCAGCACTGTCAAGCTGCTACTGTTGGGCAACTGAGCAAGGCTCTTAACCCTCTCTGCTCCAGGGGCTCTGCATCATACACTATATTGCCAAAAGTATTCGCTCACCTGCCTTGACTCGCATATGAACTTAAGTGACATCCCATTCCTAATCCATAGGGTTCACTATGACGTCAGTCCACCGTTTGCAGCTATAACAGCTTCAACTCTTCTGGGAAGGCTGTCCACAAGGTTTAGGAGTGTGTTTATGGGAATTTTTGACCATTCTTCCAGAAGCGCATTTGTGAGGTCACACACTGATGTTGGACGAGAAGGTCTGGCTCTCAGTCTCCGCTCTAATTCATCCCAAAGGTGTTCTATCGGGTTGAGGTCAGGACTCTGTGCAGGCCAGTCAAGTTCATCCACACCAGACTCTGTCATCCATGTCTTTATGGACCTTGCTTTGGTCACTGGTGCACAGTCATGTTGGAAGAGGAAGGGGCCAGCTCCAAACTGTTCCCACAAAGTTGGGAGCATGGAATTGTCCAAAATGTCTTGGTAGGCTGAAGCATTCAGAGTTCCTTTCACTGGAACTACGGGGCCAAGCCCAGCTCCTGAAAAACAACCCCACACCATAATCCCCCCTCCACCAAACTTTACACTTGGCACAATGCAGTCAGACAAGTACCGTTCTCCTGGCAACCGCCAAACCCAGACTCGTCCATCATATTGCCAGATGGAGAAGCGCGATTCGTCACTCCAGAGAACGCGTCTCCACTGCTTTAGAGTCCAGTGGCGGCGTGCTTTACACCACTGCATCCGACGCTTTGCATTGCACTTGGTGATGTATGGCTTGGATGCAGCTGCTCGGCCATGGAAACCCATTCCATGAAGCTCTCTGCGCACTGTTCTTGAGCTAATCTGAAGGCCACATGAAGTTTGGAGATCTGTAGCGATTGACTCTGCAGAAAGTTGGCGACCTCTTCGCACTATGCGCCTCAGCATCCACTGACCCCGCCCCGTCAGTTTACGTGGCCTACCACTTCGTGGCTGAGTTGCTGTCGTTCCCAAACACTTCCACGTTCTTATAATACAGCTGACAGTTGACTGTGGAATATTTAGGAGCGAGGAAATTTCACGACTGGATTTGTTGCACAGGTGGCATCCTATCACAGTTCCACGCTGGAATTCACTGAGCTCCTGAGAGCGACCCATTCTTTCACAAATGTTTGTAAAAACAGTCTGCATGCCTAGGTGCTTGATTTTATACACCTGTGGCCATGGAAGTGATTAGAACACCTGATTCTGATTATTTGGATGGGTGAGCGAATACTTTTGGCAATATAGTGTAGCTTCCCCTGCACTCTGACCACAACTTCCTCAGCTGGGATATAAAAAGAAGAGAATTCCACTGTGCATAATGTATGTGCAGCAATAATAATAAAGGCTTCTATCTTTTCTTCCCATTTCCTCCCAATTTAGTCATTTTCCCTCATTAGCTAGGTTTCCACATCACACCAAGCAGGGAGGATAAACACTGCCCTCATGAGAGACATTACTCCATCTTTTTAAACTTCTGCTGATATACACTCAGCACAGCTGAACACTCAGAACAAACCTCTATCAGCCCTCTTCCACATACATGTCTCAGAGATGCCCAGGGGATGCCATCGCTCCCACCCAGAAACCATGGCCAATTACACTCGTATAGACTCTCGACTACTGATGGGTGTGGCATCATCAGGATTTAAACTCGCCTGGCAACAGTGTACCAGTATGTTATTTGTATGTATTTGCAATAGTGCACTTGTACTGTCTGTCACACACAATCAGACACAAACAAGCAACAATAAGTGAATTAGGTGTTTAAAAGTAAGTAAAACATTCCAATAAGTATACATGCACATGACATACTTACCCTTGGGAGAGTGTGGATTTGAGCCGTGGTGCATGTTGATGATGAGGTGCAGGAAGCTCGATGGATTCGGAGCTGGTGTGTAGGCTGGTGTGTGAGCTGGTGTGTAAGCTGGTGTGTGAGCTGGTATGAATGCTGCTCAGCGTCTCTTTGCTGCCCGCAGATGAGCTGCTGAGGAAGGGACGGGTGTTAGAGAGAGAGTCGGGCGTTCTGTTGCCTCCACTGCCCGGGGAGTCGAGGGGGGAGGTGAAGGGGGCGGACTTAGAGGAGTCGGGAGAGCTAGGCTTACTGTTGCTGCATTTACTGCCAAATAACCTGAATATGAGAGAGAGAGAAAGAGAGAGAGAGAGAGATGGACAGCATAAAGACAGATGTAAATGCTGTGTTAGATGGTATAAGATCATGACAGACTGGGAACAAGGAGAGCAAGATCCCAAGTTAAGTCCAATTATGAACTGGAGTGAGGTAGCTGAGGTTGAGGAACTATCACTATATTCTGGCATTTGGCAGATGCCCTTTTCCAGAGCAACTTATATTTTTATCTCATTTTATACAACTACGCAATTAAGGGTTAAGGGCCTCAGGGGCCCAAACTTGATATTTTTAATTAAAGTTCCAAGTTGGTTCACATAAATACAGTAAATATCTGAAACACTACAGAGACACAGTTTCATTGCATTCCACCCTGATACACTGTGTAAATGTTTAATCACCACCAGGGGGCAGCATTCACCTCATCAGTAATACAGCTACTGAGTCGCCAGAGAGAGCTGGGTAGACGGATAAAATGGGGACAGAGAGAAACTCCAAGGATGTGACAGACATAATAAATACTTCTATCCATCACTTGATCTGCAGAATATCTTACATTTTCTCCCACACACACACACCCAAGCAAAATGTCGGCATGATTCAGCAATCTGTCTCTCTCAATCTGTCCCTGTCGCTCTGATACCCTCTCCAGCACACTTTCTCATCAAATTCATAGATGAGTCTGCATTTTCCACCCCTTATCTTTTTACTGGGTTTAAAGGCAAGTGCTGATATGCCATGGTGATGATCTAGACGCTATTAAACATGTCTGTGATGTGTCTGAGCAGAATATCTGAGGTGTGAACTATGCTCAGGCAATTTTAATGATCTCTGTGGCTAAAATTAATGAGCTAATTTAATACAACCTCACAGTGTAAGTGGCTAATTTCCTATTTAGCATTAAATAACCATCTAGCTAGTACCATAAGCAAGACCTCAAACATTTACACTAAATGCTACCACAATCCAGGACAGAGCCTTAATACAAAGCAAAAGTAAAAGTATATCTCTCTGTCTCTCTCACCTACGGAAGGTGGGTGAGGCGATGTCAGGGTATTTGGAACCAGGCTGTCTGAGTCCTGATTGGCTGGATGTTGGGCTGGATTTGGGTGAAGTGCTGACCCCCACCCCCTCCTGCTCTGACACTGAAACCTTCTCTTTATCAGTCTGATTTATGCTGACTGGACTTGACCTTCCTGACTCCGTCTTTGCTCCATCCTTCCTCTTTGAAACACCACTAACTGTTCCAGTTCCAGTTCCTGCACCGAGTCCAGGTCCAGGTCCAGGTCCAGGTCCAGCCCCACCCCCGGCCACAACCCCAGCCACAACCCCAGCCACGACCCCGCTCCCTTTCACTGTAGAGGAGTCCATAGATCGGTAGGATTTAGCTGGCCGTGGAAGTGAGCGATACTGAAGGGGCATTTTAGACCCACCAATGCCCAGAAGGACTCCATCGTCATGGTGGCGGTACCCATCCAGGCTTGTTTTCCTGGCCCCACCCACCACACATGTGGTCCCACCCACTTTCCCCGCTGATTTGGCTGATAAAGTTTTGGGTGCTGCTAGTTCTGTAGCAGCTGGAACCTTCTTAAATCCAAAGGAGCCAGTGTTGGGTGGAGGACGGGTAATGCCAGACTTTTTACCCTCATCACCACTGGTTTTGCCCACATCTGATGGAGAGCGTTGCATGATGGGGGATTTACAGGGAGTCTTGACCTTCTCTGAGGCCTTAGCATCATCTGTTTTACCTGCTGAAGGAGAAAGCATTTATCATTACAACAGAGCAGTCAAAGACACACCCACCTGTCTCACACAAAGACTCACTCACCTGTCTCACTCAGACATGCCCACCTGTCTCACTCAATGTCTCACTCAATGACTCACTCACCTGTCTCACTCAGACAGGCCCACCTGTCTCACTCAATGACTCACTCACCTGTCTCACTTAGACAGGCCCACCTGTCTCACTCAATGTCTCACTCAATGACTCACTCACCTATCTCACTCAGACAGGCCCACCTGTCTCACTCAATGACTCACTCACCTGTCTCACTCAGACAGGCCCGCCTGTCTCACACAAAGACTCACTCACCTGTCTCACTCAGACATGCCCACCTGACTCACTCACCTGTCTCACTCAGACAGGCCCGCCTGTCTCACTCAATGACTCACTCACCTGTCTCACTCAGACAGGCCCGCCTGTCTCACTCAATGACTCACTCACCTGTCTCACTCAGACAGGCCCGCCTGTCTCACACAAAGACTCACTCACCTGTCTCACTCAGACATGCCCACCTGACTCACTCACCTGTCTCACTCAGACATGCCCACCTGTCTCACTCTGTCTCACTCAATGACTCACTCACCTGTCTCACTCAGACATGCCCACTTGTCTCACTCAAAGACTCACTCACCTGTCTCACTCAATGACTCACTCACCTGTCTCACTCAGACATGCCTACCTGTCTCACTCAATGACTCACTCACCTGTCTCACTCAGACAGGCCCACCTGTCTCACACAAAGACTCACTCACCTGTCTCACTCAGACATGCCCACCTGTCTCACTCAATGACTCACTCACCTGTCTCACTCAGACATGCCCACCTGTCTCACTCAAAGACTCACTCACCTGTCTCACTCAGACATGCCCACCTGTCTCACTCATTGACTCACTCACCTGTCTCACTCAGACATGCCCACCTGTCTCACTCATTGACTCACTCACCTGTCTCACTCAGACATGCCCACCTGTCTCACTCAATGACTCACTCACCTGTCTCACTCAGACATGCCCACCTGTCTCACTCAATGACTCACCCTCCTGTCTCACTCACCCATCATCTTACCTGGTGTTTTGTGGTTTGTGTTGCTGTTTTTATTCCGGGGTGAGGTGATACCAGTTTGAGCGCTCATGCCTCGCCTCCATGAGCCTGTCTGAGACACAGGAAGCCCTGCCCCTTCCATCTGAGAGGAGGAGTCCAAGATGTTCTCAATTTGTTCATCAACCTTCTTCAAATCTTCAGCTCCACACCAGCTACTGCTATTTTGATTACACTGCTGCTTGGACTGAACGAACACACACACACACACACACAAACACACACACACACACACACACACACACACAGAATAAGGATAAACACTTGACAGATGGTACATCTTCCCTTGGCAGCCAAGACAAGAGCAGCACTTACAATCTGCTACACACACATATCTTTTGAAGTGTGTGTGTGTGTGTGTGTGTGTGTGTACCTTGCTCCTGTGCGATGAATTTAGTGTGTGCACATCATCAGCTCCAACATCAAGAGAATCACTCAGACCACTGCTGACCGAGCTACTGTCATCATAACTACACACACACACACACACACACACACGCACACACACACGCACACAAACACACACACACACACACACACACACACACACAAACACACACACACACACACACGCACACACACACACGCACACACACACACACACACACACACACGCACACACACACACACACACACACGCACACAAAGAAAGACAAAACAAGGAAGAGGAAGAGAGTTATTAAAAACAAGATGCGTATAGAATCATTCTGATTGGCTGATGGTTTCATATGCTTAATGCCACACCCACAATTTTTGTTTTTGAAATGCATTATGGGTAATGAATCTGTATTAATTAAACAGCATCATGGCACAAAGCCTGTAGAAATGATTTGTAGAGTTTCTGTAATCTTCCCAAAAACTGCTCAGAATGAATACAAAATCTCTTGCTCTAGACTCTTCTAAATGAATCATCTGAATCAATTCACAAACACAAATCCAATCAAATGAATCAAATGTTCTTGTTTTTATCTGAACAACACAGCACCACAATCTGCTCCACCTGAGTGACTGTATGTTCTCCACATTTTGTAGCTTGTGTTGTATTTTTGTCGCTCTGGTCTCTGATCAAACGAATCAAATGTTTTGCTGCATCATGGATTCAAACTGTTGAAGTGAATCATCACATGCACCATCTGTTCATTCCACTTCATGCCAGAAATAAACTCAGACATCAAATGGAAATCATTTGAAGATTTTTATTAATTAGTTCATCTGCTGTGGATGAACATGTGTCCCTTTTCCCACAATGCACCACTGCAGAGAGATACAGATATAAACGGATCTAAGGTTCCTCCTTCAGCTGAAAGTTTCTGACTAAAAAAACCCCGAGATTTCAGTTCTAATGAATTTTTTATGATGGTCTTTAGTGCTTTAGTCTGTCCAGCTCTCATCATGTCACTCGTCCTCTCATACAGCGCTAGCTAGCCTCGTTCCTAGCGGAGACGCATAGCTGCACTGCATTCTGGGAGTATGTGTCCAGAGTTTTGCTCAGTCTCCACCGTTTCTGCAATGGATTTCTCATGAGGGTGACACTGTCCATGAGTGAAGACGTGTCCTCTGAGCCGTGTCGTAACGTCCTCATGCAAAATTCAACCCCAAGAAAGCAGCACGGGGAATCTGCCAAGCTCAAAATGCAACAAAGTATTGGCACCCTTCTAGTCCATACACCAGTGGAAAGGGAACACGACTGAGCACCACTGAGCTTCAGGTGGATTTATTTTATCTTATAGCTTTTTCAGTAGAGACGACTCACACAGCTGAAAGCAGGGATAAGTAACCAGTGTGTTATTTCACTGAAATGCCTCTTTGAATCTTTTTAGGAGAAAGAAATGTAAGAAGAGGAATATTTAAAAAAAAGCTGGAAAAAATATGGAACCCATCAGTCCACTGTTTGTTCCACTGAACCCTGATTTTCTCCCAAATGAGGGAGACTCCAATACAGCATTACTTTAGAAAATAACTAGTTCCTGTTGATCCTGCAGACATCTGGTCTCCTCTGAAGGTGAAAGAGCAATCTCATGAGTTTTCTTAAAAGTGCTTTGATAAGGCAGCACACATGTTCTTCTCTCTAAGGTTCTCTAACCCTGAAGGGCTTTGAGAAGATGTTAATTGAAAAATAATTCCATAAAACTTGTACATAAACTCTTCTTCTGTTTTCTCTGCTATTCGTTTACAGTTTGAAGGCTGGTGCAGAGGATTGTGGGATACTCAGCTGGTGAAGGACATCAGACCGCAGAATTCAACCAAAGTAACCGCTGAGACCATGGTAATGACTCTACAGCAGCTAAAATGTAAAAACAGATGAATGCTAGGTTTGTAAAAAAAAAATGTAACAAATGAAAACTGTTCCTTAAACACTGCTTAACTTGTGACCTGGTCACGCTAGCTGTCAGGGGTGTTTACCCTGGCCAGCTACATGTAGCATAGGAAATGACCATTAGTTATCTCAAAACTAACACTGATTATAATTGGGTTTTTTTATTATTAAAGAAAAAGCATTACACATGCTCTACTCGAAAACGCTATCCCAGAATGCTTTTCACTTAAAACAGGAACAGAACTGTAGCGAAACTTTAGCCAGTTATTGTGATATTTAAACCCAGTTCTTAGGTTGAACAGTATAGAGATTTTATTTTCCAGTATAATAATAATATTCTGTAGAATCTCATCAAGTCCATTTCAGAGCTTATTCTTTAACATTTAATCCTGACTCGGAGTCTGACTCACCTTCTGCTGTGTGAATATCTGTGAGCGTTTAGTCGGCCTGGCTGTATCGTTTCGTCAGTTTGAGCTTTCTGTCGCTCGCAGCAAGGAGAGAAGGAAAGAGCGAAGGAGGAGGAGGAGGAGGAAGAAGTGCAGCTCAGCAGCTGAGAAAGCAATGACGCAGTATGATTCCACTTTCCCTTCCTCCTCCTATCATCATCCCCCCTCCACCACCATCTTTATCGCCCTCACCACCCGCCTGTCTGCCCGTTTATCTGTCTGTTTGTCTGTCTTTCTGGCTGTCCATATGCTTGTCTTTCTGTCTGTCTAACTTTCCATCTGTCTGTCTGTCCATCTGTCTGTCTGTCCACCTGTTTATCTGCCTGTCTGTCTTTCTCTCTTTCTTTTTTTTCTTTCTTTCTTCCTGTCTGTTTGTCCATCTGTCTGGCTTTCTCTCCATCTGTCTGTCTGTCCATCATTCTGTCTGTTTTTCTTTCTTCCCGTCTGTCTGTCCATCTGTCTATCTGTCTGGCTTTCTCTCCATCTGTCTGTCTGAGCTGTACCCCACCCATTTTCACACCATCCCACAGAATCAGTCTGAAACCAGTTGAGCTACAGAACAGGGGCCTGATTCTAATCACCAGTGATGTCTCATTTAAACTAAGATCAAGATTCAGAATGAATTATTTTTGCATAAACATTTCACAGATCATTTCCTATAGTCTAAACTGACAAAAATATCATTTTAAATATAGACAATGTTAATATAGAACTAGCGACGATCCGTGTGTAACCTGCTACTGGATTTGAAGCACAAGCTCTTCTACTTTCCTTGCTGCCAGTCTTATTAAAGGGAGATGAGTTTATTTAAGTCTTTAGTGATGATTATGCTGCATGATTGGATTGTGTTGTGGTGAAGTCATTGCTGTATAACCAGTTAATAACTCATCTTTCCTCGGTAATTTCATTCTGCGTCAAGTTCCACCCATGGTAATGATCATTTTATTATATCTGGATGTCACATGACCTTGCGTCCATAATGTAGTCGATTTATTGATTTTTTTTTCTATTGCTTGTTTGAGTCCAAAGGTTTTCCGATCATGCAAGAAGAGAGAAAAAACTCAGAAAGAAAGAATAAACAGACTTTTTCTAGTCAGATACACACCCTGCCTGAAAATAAGCCGTGTGTGGGATGTGTGAGATCCTGCCTACTGAGGACTGGGTGCCATTTGTTTTTCACGATACACTCATCTCCTGAACAGCAAAAAAAAAATAAAAAAAATCACATGATGTTCAGTCTCGATTAGTTTTGCACTGAAGATTTAGCTCCAAAATAATGGAGCTAACAAAAAAATCTTTTGTTTTTTCTCTTTCTTTCCTCCTCTCAAAAGAACGAGGGATGTTATTTATTCATTTCTTTTGCTCCGCTGTGTCAAATCCCAGCGTCCCCTGAGCGATCTCATCACTTATACATGAAATCATTTATTTATAGACGGTGTATTTAAAGTGCTTTAATGCCCTTTACTCTCCCAGCTACACACACACACACACACACACACACACACAGTGCCCTCTACTGGCACCTTCTCTCAATCTGACCAATTAGGAGCCAGGATATCCGCATGTCACTCTTGTATTCTGGAAAATGAACAGCTAAAAAATAGAAAGTAACAAAACTTTTCACTGTTCATTTGTGTTTATTTGTTTATAAATATCATTTTAGCTAGCGTTCTATACTCAGTCGTGTAATGGTCTAATAATAGCTTTGTATTTGTGTTTAAAGATGACATTTTGCTCAGATTTTCCCTTTTTTCCACTGAACTCTGCAAATTTCTCTCAGATCAAACCCAATGACAAGGACATCCATCATTTATTCCCACGTCCAGCTTTCACAAACACACGGCTGGGCCATTGATGTGTCCGGCACATTGTCTTTCATCTGTTTCACTCATGTTTCTTCAATTTCACTCTTGTTTTCACAAACTCAACCCAGAGCCCCAGCAGGCATGTGGCAGTAACTGCTTCCACAATCAGCTCCACCTCGGTCTTTAACATCAGACAGCGTCATGTCCACACAACGTCCAGCAAAGCCTGAACGAGTTCATTTAACTGCTTCTACACTATAGAATGGTTGCTATGGTTACCTGGAGTAGGCCTCTCAATCTACTGTAGATAATCTTAATGAAACAATTTCCACCCACTTATATAACTGTAATTAGATTTATCTAAATTGATCATGTAAATGTATTTAATTGCAATAACAAAGAAACCATTTATAATGATTGTTGCCACAGTTACAGTAAAATAAGCATGTCATTAAATAAAGAAATTAATAAATAAAACACAAAAAAATGAATGAACCAAGAAGAAAAAACAACTAATATTTTTTTTATTAATTAATTCATAAATCTGTACTGTGTATGGTTGTGTATGAATTAAAATGATTAAAATGTGCATTAAAATTAAAATTAAAATACTGTCTCTAAAAATGAAACTAAAATTAAACAAAAATAATCTTTTTTGGTGAATTTGTTTTCTTAGTATTCAGTGTATGATGTTACACTACACATCATTGTTACACTACACTGTATTTTTAACAAAAATCAGACACCAGAAACTTTAAGGAAGGTGAAAAGATCTGTTTAAAAACACTAAAATGAATAAAATCTAACTAAAAAACATCTGAAAAGCTGAACAGAACTCGAATATCAAAACCTTTTTTTAAATATTAAAACTAATAACGTGTGTGTGTGTGTGTGTGTTACCTGTCAGCCTCTCCCTCTTTAACCCGTTGGATGAGCTCTCGTGCAGATGGAAGATCAGGAACACGACCCACATTACGAGAATACACACCTCCATCTGTTACGTAACTATGCAGAAAAAAAAGAGGTTATAATGTGTTACGTTCTAGGTTTCTGGATAAATTGTGTGTGTGTGTGTGTTTTAATCTTACCCACTGCTCATGTCATCAGCTCGTACATTTTTGGCTAGTATGTCCCCATCACTCATATATCCACCCACTTCCTCCTCTAGCCCCGCCTCCTTTTCTCCAAGCTCCACACTTTTGCCCACTGTAGTCGCCGCCCTCCTCAGTGGTGCTGTGTAGACCAGGCGTGAAGGGTCACCGTAGCGACCGGTAGCTGAAGAGACAGACCTAGGAGGAGCATAACTGCTAGGATGGGATGGAGCATCACCTGCCTGGAGTCGAGGGCTCTGTGATTGTGCTTGACCAAGACGCCATGACATGGGGGCAGGCCGAGTGGAAAGAGTCGACAAGCCACGCCCACTGACTTCTGTTGTTACCGTAGAGTCGAAGGTTGTCTCTAAAGTGCTGAAAGAAAGACAGGGAGAGGCAGAAAGTTATGGAGGGACAACGTGGGTGAGGTTGGATGGACAAGAAGCAGTGAATTCTGGGAGAGCTTAAGTAAAATAATTCAGCACTTTCACCCAGGAATACTTCTCCCAGAGCCTGCCATCTAACCAGATGCTACATACCACCACTTGACAGAATTTCCCAGCATTCCACCACTGCCACAAAACCACAACTTGATGGTATCCCAATGTCACTGCCTGTTCAACAGAATTCCAATCCCACTGCCCACTTCTTAAAATTCCACACTTCCACATTCCACATCTCCCATGGCCTACCACTTCTATAATCCACCATCACCACTGTCCACCACTTAACAGAACTCCCATACCACTGTCTGCCCTTCAATGCTCCTCCAATGCATCACCACGGCCCACCAGATAGTATCATGTGGTCCACATCTGCCACAGTCCACCAACTGATGTTATTCCAATCGCACTGTTCATCTAAATGGTCCATCATTTCTGTAGTGACATATGGCCATCTACTTAACATGACCAACCCCACGGTCCACTATTCTCAACATCCTCTATTTCCATAGTCCCTCACTACCACAGTCCCTCACACACCTATACCCTTCCTCAGCAACTATCGTCCATGGCAACAGTCAGAGTCTAAACGTTTCATCAATCCCAGGCTCCTACAGTTCTGATACCTTCATGATCACCAGTCCATCACTCCCATGTTTCTATCATTACTACTTGTATTCTCTTCTAGTCTGCTAATCTACTATGATTTGGATAGAGACAGATATCTAGCTAAATATCTAAAAGTAACACCACACTCATTCAATTTCTTTCACTTTCCAGGTTGGGGTCCCAGGAGATCCAGGCTGAGAAGGTCATTTCAGACTCTTCTAGCTGTGCTACCACCTCCTGTCAGATCCCCAGACAGTTCACAACAACAGCAGTGCCAACTGTGAGTTATGTCCGCCGGGTTTGGAGTCTAATTTGGGGTCTCTGTCAAGTGGAATGTGCCTGAAGCAGGGACCAACCTTGCACATTTTCATTTCTGGCAATTGGCAGACGCCCTTATCCAGAGCAACTTACATTTTATCTCATTTTTTTAATACAACTGAGAAATTGAGGGTTAAGGGCCTTGTTCACGGGCCCAGAAGTGGCAGCTTGGTGGACCTGGGATTCAAACTCACAACCTTCTGATCAGTAGCCCAATACCTTAACCACTAAGCTACCAAAAGTACCTCAACTGGTTCCTCTCAATTTGGAGGAGCAGAAATTTGTTTTATGTTGCGTGCTGTTACTGTACACTGTTTCCATGGTTACAGTCGGAGCATATCAGCATCCTCATCATCAGCATACATGCTAATACACATTATCCTGTGAGAACTAGAATTACAGTATAGGCATGTGTGACAGGTGTGTGAATCCTTTTTATAACACACAAACATTGTGTGACTGGAATGACACACACACACACACACACACACACTATTCCAGTAACTTTTTCCGCAATCACTTGGCATAAGCACTTGGCCTTCACTTGGGATTCCCCCATTGTGTGTGTGTGTGTGTGTGTGTGCGCGTGTGTGGTTAAACTATGAAGTTTTGATAGATTTTCTTGTATTATGCAGAATATGCTCTGTGTCAGTGACGGTTCTGTCTCTCTGCTGCCTCCTGTGTTGAGTTGATGAATTACATCCTGTGACCGTTACCTTACACTCCTTTTACTAACTGGTTAGAGACACTGAGGAACGAAAACAGCTAACAACCAAATCACAAATGCCAGCTAGCATGTTTCATACATTGCCTATTGACTAGCTGAATGTAACCATGGAAATAACTTTCCTGGAACTGGAGATCTACAAACACTAGCGTTATCACACACACTGGCTAAAGCTGTGAACATCGCAGTGCTTCTGTCTGCCATTTTTTTTATATATATTTTCACATTTTTTTGGTGAATCGATTGTGTATATGAAATATAGAAAAGCAGGTGATGAGTTTCGCGAGCAAGTACACACACACACACACACACACACACACACACACTCATCAGGGTATAAGCCATATTGACTTTAGCCTTTACATCTGTTAGACCGTAGAGAGTGAAAATGGTGTTTATTGATTTTGAAGAAAAGAAAATCTCATCTTCTGTGCATCTTTAAATAAAATATAGCATCAGGCAGAGTGTATAGAGTGTATTTTATCACATTATTTTAAAAGTTATAATTCCAGTATGTCATATTTCATATTATTTCCAACACATCTGAAGAAAATGTTTTGTAACATAGCTTTACGCTAGGTAGCTAACATGGAATCTTAGTCTTCTAGATAACTGATATAACTTTTATTAATAATTTATCTAAATATTCTGAGGAAAATAATGACATTCCAAACATTTCTATCATGTTAGCACTAATACTGTGCCTTCACAACGTCTATACGATAGGCCTAGCGGCTATGTAACAGCATGCTAAACTGTCATTTTATTATATTTTGTCATATGGAGTTTTGTTTTTTAATTTCCTATTAACAGATCAGAGGCACATGTTGATATTCTTATAATTTTGTCTAATTTCTACCTTTATTATGTCCTAATTCAGATACAAAAATTGTCTGAATTAGGAATCTCAATACAATTTTAGTCATTTACTTAGAAAACTGACAACACATCTGACGTAAATGTGGATATTTTGTACAGTTTTGTGCCATTTTCTCTTTTACAGAGTCATTATACTGTATACATAAAAGACTTAATTGTGTGCGCTAGTGATCTAAATCATTTTTTTAAATTATGTTCAGTATATTCTTAGAAATATATCAACACTTCTGAGTGGATGTTCGTAACGGTTTCATCTTATAAGCACAGGTACAGTGTCTTTACATTCTCTAGATAAAAGTCAGTGGCCATCTGATAACTTGCTAATAGTAAAACAGCCATTTTTAATATATTATAAATATTTCTGTAGTAAACATTGATATTACTGACAGGATTGTTTTGTTTTTACTATTATTACACATTCATATAGCTAGCTAAGTAATATTTTCTGCTGTATTAAGCATTTATTAATGACCTGACAGTACATCTGAGGTAAATGTTGATATATTTTGATGAATCTGTAAAATTTACTTCACCTTCAACATATAAGAGACGTAACAGCAGTGTTAGTGAGAGTAAATCCTAGCTCTAGTTATGTGGAGTCTTGGTTTACATGTGAGTTCTGATTCCAGTGTTTAATTAATGGTACAGTCCAGTCAGGTTTCCTCACCTGTGTGTGATCTGCGTTCCCCGTAAACTTGACATGGTCTCTTCCAGGTTCTGTCTCAGATCAGCGATGTTCTTCACCGTACGCATACGTCTCGCCTCGGGGTCTTCACCTGATACACAGCAAAAAGACACAGGACACATTATAGACAGACACACAGACACACAGATAGATAGACAGACAGACAGACAGACAGACAGACAGACAGATAGATAGATAGATAGATAGATAGATAGATAGATAGATAGATAGATAGATAGATAGACAGACAGACAGACAGAC